>NC_135437.1:15565094-15847594 GCF_051991255.1 Vanacampus margaritifer | reverse complement strand
TTTTTGGTACAGTACAATACATACATTTTGTATTTATGGCGTCGTATTGAATGTGAATAAAATAATTATATTATAGAATTATTTTGTACTGCATTGGGTGTTTTTAGGGTACAATAATGTGCCAAACATTAATTCTGTACGAATTGTATTTCTGTACTTCAATGTAACGGACAGTCGGCTCTAGTTTCTAGTTTCCCCATGAGAATGCAATCCAAACTCAGTATTTGTCCATAAAGAGTTGAATGAAAATCCCAAAAGGCCTCTTTTGCTACTAAAACGCTGTGTTTGTTCAGTTGCTCTGCTTGCACTTATCAAATCCAGACGTCCTCTCGACCAAAACTCTCAGCAGAGATGACCACGTGCTACTGTTTGAGCTCCTTGCAGACATGCGTTGTGAGCAATTTGATCGGAAACAAATGATCATTATGAAAAATGTGCTTTTTTTACAGTGCTCCCCTGCAGACTTCGCGGTTCAGTTATTGACTATAAATTATATTCACTCTATCGCAGGGTTTTCATTTATGACCATAACTTCATCTATTGCAAGTTTATCTCGCTATTTTTTAGGTTTTCTTGCTATTTTTCTTCCTTTCTAAATTGAGCCAAGTCAAAAACAAGACAACCCAAAATCTGTTGCCCATCACAATCTGGAGTCTTACTGCTTCCTGCATATGTTCTTCTTCTCTTCTCACCTTCTTCTGTTAACACATCTTCAGTGTTACTAAAAACGCAAATAACTTCCCAAGTTGTGCAAGTTCAGAGGTGTGTTTTTTTCCCCCTGTTAAATTGTGTGTGTGTGTGTTTGTGAGTGTGTGTGTGCTGCAGTGTTCAAAGTGACCCGGGCTTCCTGTCATGTGGTTTTAAATGGTGTGGCGAGCCAGTGGGGGGGGATGTCCACGGGTTAAAGAAATACTTCCGAAGGCCCCCTTTTCTTATAGATATGGTTACACGCGCGCACACACACACTTACACACACTCGCTTTCTCTTGAACCAAGCTTGAAAGTTCTCCTAGAGACATTAAGTCTGCCTATGGATGAAAACGTAAGCAAAGTATACAGGATTTTATACACACACACATATATATATATATAAATATATATATATATATATATATATATATATATATATATATATATTAGGGGTGTGAATTGACTAGTACCTTTCTATTCATAGGTCACGATTCGATTCGATGACGATTAATCCCGATCAAATCTATAAATTGATTATTGTGATTTTTTTTTTAACTCAAATTTAGAAAACACTAATCAGTAAACTTGTACAAGTACACGGGGAGATTTGTATGAAAATGTATTTATTTATCTGAAAATTCAGACTTATAACAGAGCCACTGCATTTAACAAACAGGTTGCAGTCTGTTTCATGTTTGAACAGCACTGAAATCAAATATTAAGGCTTAATGTTCCATTAATATAACATTCTTCCATGCTTAATGTGTGAATCCTAACCTTAAGTAAAATTGATGTTTAAAAATCGATTCGGCCACATATCGAATCGATTCGAGAATTGCGCACTGTAATATTGCGATATATTGCCGATTCGATTTTTTCTAACATACTGTATATGTATGGCGTTGGCTACCAAAGTATCATTTTATGTTGCCATTAAAATCATGGACTTTTGTTCAGTTTCCCATGTAAATTAAATATTTTGCCATGTAAAACATCATTTTGTCATAAAATGGCAACATTTCATCAGAGGGATATCATGTGTTGCTATTAAAACACTGTATTGATCACTAAAATTATTGTATTTTGCCTCAAAGGGCTACTTCATGTTGCCATCAAAATGAACTAAAAATACATTTGCTGGCTTTAATTAGCTGCCAGCAAGCCACCCAAATACACTTAGCTACATATGTTGTGTTTTACAACAATAGGTAACAATATTTCTAACTTACTAGATGATGAAATAGCAAAGCTTGCAGTCTCTGCAGATGTTTACTTAGATTCCTGTGTCAATTATATTAAGCAATATTTCTCCATAGTTTCCCATAGAAGGTTATAGGTTATTTTTCACCTTTCACTTACTTTGTGTCCCAAAACTTTTGTCCAAACACATATGCATGCAGATGTAGCGCTGAGACATCATCAACAATGCTGGTGCTGTGTGTGTACATGTGTGTGCATGTTGTTAGCGAGCCCCGCTTGTTGGCTGACAGGCGTGCGTCTTTGTTAAGGCCGTCCCCGTAATGGCTTTCATATGTGGCCCATTTCCCTTCAGGACCCACAAAGGCGCTCGGGCCCCGACCGCAGCGCGCGGGCCCGAGCTAACGGGGCTAATTAATGACTGCAAAGCCACACTCCTCCTCTTCTCGCTCCTCCTTCTGTTCTTCATTTATAGCTCCTCTGCATGTGCTTTCCTTCGCTTCCATCTTTAGGTTGTTGTTTATGTATTGTTCTATTATTATGGTGAGCCCTCACTTCATATTTTGAACGTGATGTTATTTGAATCGCTATAGAAACCTATAAACATCCTTTTGGGGTTACTGTTTGCAGTGACTCACGATTAAAATCCTCCCACGTGCGGAATTTCTTGAAAGAAGGGGGGAAAAAGAGAGAGCATGATGCAATCGATTATCTAGCCAAAATTTATTTTATTTATGAGAGCAATTTAACGCCACAACACACGCGTGAGATGACTTAGTTGAGTTTTGTGTTTAAGGGCAAGTCATCAAACTTTGCCGCCATGTTCCACCCACATGCGATGACTAAAGCACTTATGTTGTACAATTGAACGTCGGCCATCTGTCTACTGTAGCGAATCTAAATAGCAATCGAACAAATTCTCTTTTTTTGTTTTTCTGGAGAGCTCAGTATTGTTCATTCTGTAATTTTACCGATTTGACATGTCATCATCATTGCTCTCTCTCTCTTTTTTTTTTTCTTTTTTATTATTATTATAATTATTTTAATATTTTTTTTTTAATTAATTTTTATTTTGTATGTGGGTGAGTATGTGCATGTGCATGTGCGTGTGTGCGTGCGTCTGTGTGAGTGTGTATCCATTAGTTCACCTAAAACCTATTGAAAAATCCCATACCGTTCACCTAAGCCGAACACTTCAGAACCCAGCCAGAACCGTGAGGAGACAAATTCTCTAGAAGTGGTCCGTTTCTGAAAAACACCTGGATCTCCACATGCAAGATACTGCATATCTACCAAATTGCATGTTGATGAGTGAAACTGGCTCCGGGGGCTGAATTTTCCAAAAATTCCAGTGCTACAAAGCTAAATTCAGACGGTTGAGCCAGAACGTCTTTCAAACTTTTGAGTCTTTTGAGTACAATGAACCTGTTTATCATGGGTGTACATTCTAGACCCACTTGTTGTTCATGAGTTTAGTGTATTGGCAACTGTGGCTCTCCTTTCCCACATGTGAGGGCATTACAATAAGCAAGTAGATTATTGGCTTGAAATACGAGTGACCAGCGTGGGGCCTATCTTTTGCTTCGAATTACAAGCAAAAATTTTAGTTACAAGCACTGCATGGTGTCAGTGACGTCAACTCAACCCACTTCAGAGGAAGTGACAGTTTGATAGGTGGTGAGCATTTCTTCAAAAAGGCGGCAGAAGGGGGCTAACTAACGTTTACTTTCAAACTAAACATAAAACAAGGAGGATAAAAAGTAAAAAAAATAAAAAACATGGCTGTGCCTATAAAAAAAAAATCCAGGTTAGTTTCGTACTAACAAACAACATGAATTTGTCAAGTGTCAGTCTATAAAAAGGTTCAGTATTTTGTGTGTGTGTGTTTGTAGGGAATGGAGTCCAGGCAGGCCAGCCCACAAATAATGAAAATCCGTGAATAATTGATGGCTATTGAAACAACAACAACAAAAAATAAATAATAATAATAAAATAAAAAAAATATATATAAATCTTGACTAAGCAGGGACAAACTGCCAACATGCATTTTCCACAAAAAAATGCTTTGACTCCCTAGAAAAAAAAATAGAAAAAAAAAGTGTTGAGTATATGGCGGCCCACTGTAAAAAAAAAAAAAATTGAATAAAAAAAATAGATGTGGAGTAAATTCAACAAAATAATCATAGATGGACTTGTGCCTACTATTACTCATAAGACAACCCAACCCAACTTTTTACACATACCTGCGAGGAAATGTCAAATTGGATTGGATTGATGATGTATTTTTTAGAAGTAACACCCCCCACACACCCCAAAGTTTCTGTCCGTTTTCCCTTCAGGTCAGCGGCAGTGACTCGCGCAGGAAGTTTGCAAACATTTGAAGAAGGTCTCGGTACCTAAACGTAGTCAACTGTATTGTTCAGTGCTTTTAAAACAAAGCTGACGAGAAAGCAGTCACGTGACACACTCAAAGATTCCAAGTTGCTTTATGTTACTTGGCCCGACTCGTCACCATGGTGACGTCGCCGTCCTGGTTGCCCCCGCGCACAAGACGACTATTAATAGTGTGTCAGCGTATGTACACGTGTGTGTAGTGAGGAAGGGGCCCTTGTGTTTTCTTAGGGGCCGAGCAGGGCCGGGACCCCCAGCACCTTGTGGGTAAAAGGAGATCTTTGTGTGTTTGTGCTCCCAGTCAGTCCCAGCGTTCCCAGAGGAGCACAATGAATGGAAGCTTTTTTTTTTCTCGCCCCAATGCTAACCCCCTCCTACGTAAAATGCTCCAAAATGTAATTTAACTACTACAAAAGTTCATTTTTGAGTCTGATTAACTCCCTTTTAGCTCTCCAGTATGACAACCAAATCTCATAATTAGGAGTGTCATTAATTGCATTAAGTTTGAGTTCACTTAAAGTTCCATTAAAGCCGCAAATTGTTTTTTAACATGCAATTAATGACCGCCACTTACTTGCAAAGCCTGTATTGGGGGAATTTAGTTGCAATGCAGCAGACACGTCCACGTCAAAATTTTGCAATAATAAAATTTCATAATAATGCATATATTTGTGGAGACTGGGGTCAAGTTGTATTTTACAATTTTAAAAATATGCATAATTTCACAAGTTACTTCATGTTAATGATTAGATAGCTCTTTATAAGAAAAGAAAAAATGCACTGAGCTGTCACCAATGTCTTACAAATGCAATTATGCCATCTAGTGGCAGAAAAATGACCTCAACACAAATCAATATCACACAATACATCTTTTTAATTTTAACTCAAATTTATGAATTATTATGAAATTATTGTAATATATTTTTTTCCACTTTTATTTTAAAAAGAGTATGAAACTAATTACGCAAAAAAATAATAATAATATAAAAAACATTATTTTAGTACTGGATATTCATTAGGATTTTTTTTCAAAACATTTTCAAGTGAGGGTGAGAACCTTATTGATTTGGGAATGATCATATTTTTCACATCTTACATACACGCACACACACAAGAATTCCCCGCAGGCTTCCCTTTCTTTTCATTGATTGGTGCACTTTACCTCACTTGGGGGCCACCGCTACACTCCCCCCCCCCCCTCAAGACACTTTCAAGGTGACATGAAAGGGCCCCTGTTGGCAAAAGACATTTTCTCATCCATTTTGTGTCGTACTTAACTTTGACTTGATCTTTATTCTCTCATTTGATTTATTTTTACCTACTTAGCAATTGTTTCTTTAGGCACAGTTGCACCATCTGATGACGTCCAATGCAAACACTCTGCCTTCATGTCACCAAATGATGTTCTGTTATCTTAAAGTCCGTATATCGTGCAAATGTACCTAATACAATGTCCTTAGTGTGTAAGTATATCCTCACACTTTTTAAATAATTAAAAGTATTTTTTTTGCTTTTTTTTCTCATGATGGTTCAATTTTTTGTGTATCCTGAAAAAAAAAAAGACTTATGCAATTATTTTGGGAAGGCGTTGATATTCAAAAAATACAAATAGATGTATTTTGATAACAACTATGCAAAAATAAAAGGACAACTGAACACATAATAATTACAATTTTGCAAGTGTACCTAATAAAATGTCTGGGAGGTATGTATAAAACTGTCACCGTCATCAATTTTCACCGTCATTGTCGTAGCAACAAATAAATATATTAAAGGAAATAACACAAGATGAGAAATAAGGAATATATATAAACAGATCAAACTTATATTAATATTACAAAATTGATATGTAACATATATTCTGTATACTATTTCTTTTTGGCTAATATTTATATTGGGTAAAAACTATGTGCAAGTTTTTATTTCATTTAGTTACTTTTCATTCATATTTTAATTTCTCTTCTTGTCTCTCTCTTTGTCTTTGTCCATGTACGCTGTTTTGTCTCTCGCCAACCTTTCAGGTCCAAGGTCACATGCCTCCCCTCATGATCCCCGTGTTCCCTCACGACCAGAGATCTTTGGCGGCCGCCGCAGCCGCCGCGCAGCAAGGCTTCCTCTTCCCACCGGGCATGTCGTACAAGCCAGGTATGGGCACGCACACACACACACATGGAACAATGTAGGGATGAATGTGGAGGAAATAAATGTTTTCTGGATAAACAATCTGCCTCTCTGACAAAGACAGCTCTTATCAGCAGCACCTCCCACGCTGTCTCTCACACACACACACACACACACACTAACACACACACACACAGACACACACTGGGAACCCGGTCCACGTTAATGAGGTGTGTCAGGTGAGGAATGTTCTGGAAACGAGCGGAGAGATTTACAAGGCGCTCAACAATACATTGGACACAGCCCAGCCTGGAATGTCATGTCTCTCTCTTTTTTTTTCTTTTTTTTTTTTTACTGCGTGCTGAAAGCTGCACAAAACATCAGCAGTGTGGAACATGTCACACGCGCACACACACACTTGCTTCCCAGGTAGGCGCTGACATGTTTCACACATTAAAACAAACTGAAATATTTTTTTTATTTTTTATTTTTTAAAACAACACTACAAAGTTTGCCTCGGAATACTTTAATAGTCCAGATATTTTATTGTAGTGTGCACAGATACAAGACATCCAGTGCCGGGTGTATCAAAACAGCCCCAGAATCAGTGAGACACATTTGACTTCAGAATGCCTTGACAGTCCTAAAGTTTCATTTCACAGATTCCAGACACCCTTTGCAGCAATACAGCACCAGAACAGAATCTACCACGATTAGCAGTAGCTACAATTTTTCTCTTATTTTACGCACATAATTGTTGGTATACTTCTAAGGAGGCTTCATTACAATCTGGGGCTGCTTTGCTACATCCTCCGTCCAGCGTCTGGAATCTGTGCAGGCTGCAATGACATCTAAAGACTATTGGCAAATTTTGCCGCAAAATATGCTCCTCGTTGTGAGAATGCAATAAAAAAAAACATTTAAACACCCCTATGTACGCTATCCAGGTACACACATGCTGCCATAGACTCAAAATCACCTGAAATAGAAGCAAAGACCCAATCAAACTCAAGACAAGGGTATACACACACTTATATATGTTATAACATCTTCATAATAATAACGTAAACTTACATATTACCTGAAAAACAACAGTTAAGTAAACGTATAAACCAACAAAGGTATACACACACATACACCTATGTACACATTTGCTTGATAACATACATATAACGGACTCAAAAATCACATAAAGCAATATTGCAATTGAATGTATGATTAAAAAAACAAAGGTATATACACAAACACACACACACACGCATGTGCACTACCTAAATACGCACAGGCTCATTAACACACATCACACCATACAATCACAAATCACGTGTGGATGCAAAAATGCAACCAAAGGACTGCACACAAGGGTATACACACACTTATATACTAGCACATGACAGCTTAATAAGAGATATTAATAAATATTTCATATTACCTACTAACCCTACCTATTACCGAGTAAGATTACAAGAGTAAATTAAAGGTATGTTGCAAACAAACAAAGGTATACACACACACAAACACACACACACATCTACACTATCTATGTACACACTGGTTTGATACACTTAATGACACAGACTCAAAAATCACCTAAAAAATCCTAATGGTCAAAGGTATGTTGCGAACAAACAAAGGTGTACACACACCTATCTACACTATCCAGGTACACATCAGCTTGATAACACACACAATAATAATGAAGATTCACGACTCATAAAAAAAGACATCATATACATGTCAACAAGCTGGTGTTTCACGCACACACACACACAAAGGTGCACACAAAGGTACACTCACACATTCTTTCAGTTATTCCTTGTGTTCCTCCAGGTGTTCCACCATTTGGAAAAATTTCCTCCTACATGAGCACACTTGTCCCAAGAGAGGCAAACATTATTATTAGACTTTTTTTTTTAAAGGGTAAGGGTTGGTTGTTAAAAAGCCATTATTGACTGTAACAAAGGCTCAGACATGGAAAACCTTTTAGAGTCCAACCTCGGGAGAATGGAGTGCAAGTGGAAAGTGTGCGGAGCTGAGTGGGATATGAATATAAACATGAAGCCACTGTTTGCTCTCTACAGGTGACAACTACCCCATGCAGTTCATTCCTTCCACAATGGCGGCAGCGTCCGGACTCAGTCCACTTCAGCTACAGGTGACAAACCACAAGGTCACACACAGACAGTGCTTAACTCATGTGCCAGTCCACCAGAGAGAGAGATCATCAAGTGTCACTTTAATGCCAACTCTTTCTAATTAAGAGAGCTATCGACATTTCAACCTGAGCATAAAGATAAAATAGTCATCACAAACATGAATAAAATGTTCTGAGAATTGTGAATTGCTGGTATTAATGATACTTATGATAAGACTTAAAGCCAACAGTAATACAAATTAAAGTCGCTAACTGGCAGATTTAGAGGCCAGGATACTAATTAGGATCTAAGCTCCCCAAAAGTTGATTTATCTGCAGGATTTGTAATGACATAGCATTTAAAAAAGCAAAAGATGACTTACTTGCTAGAATAGTAATAAGAATTACAGCCCTCAAAAGTATATCTACAGACATAAAAAAAATAAGAAATTAAAAAGTCTAAAATAAGAATTACTGGTGAATCACTTAAAAGGGGACTAAATTGCTGGATTAATAATAATACAAATGAAAGCTCTTGAGACTGTAAATTACTTACCAAGATGATAAGGTGAATTAAAACCCCTCAAATAGACAACTTATTTTCCAGAACAGTAATACCCCCAAATAGGGGACTTGGCAGAATACTAATTAGGACTAAAGTACCCAAATGTGACTTATTTTCCGGAAAACAATGAATTAAAGCTCCCCAAAAGTTAATTAGTTGCCAGAATAATAATATGAGTTACATTTCCGCAAAAGATACATTGCCAGAATAGTAATAAGAAGTAAAGCACTCACCCAAAATGAAATTTATTTGCAAGAATAGTAACAGGAATTAAAGCATCTAAAAATTGATTCAGCTGACAGAAAAATAGAGACTTACAATTTTGCGCCACTAAAATTGCTATTTAACGTTATGAATTTTTGATGAATACATTGCTGTTTATGAGGATGCTAATCAGAGATGGTCATGCATTTTTTTGCTCCACTACGCATGGCAGCGGAAAAAAATTGGTCAGCTGCCTTGACATAGGCATCACATAAAAGCTGCTTTGAATAAGTGGCATTCTCTGTTCTTTACATCCTCATCGAAAGAAAACGTATACAAAGCAAACAAAAGCGGCCTCTCCGAAAATTAAAACATTCCCGGAGCAGAACAAGCATCTAAAGACGAAACGTTTAAGATGCTGTTTCCATGTTCAGATGAAGAAACATTGGTCCAATAAACAAAACTCCTACTAGGCACGAGTGCAACCCTGAGTTCAAGTGGTGCAAAAAAAAAGAAAAGAAAAAAGAAGCTGTTATTGGACTCGTGACCCATTGCTTGACACAATAACTATTCAACGTCTACCTGCTGCATGAAACCACACAGCCGAGAGCCAGGTCAAGGCCAACCGGCTTCATGTCGAGGGAAGAAAATTGGGGAATTGTTTTCCGTGTCATGGCTGACTCCATTGTTTGTGTTGTCATCTGAGGTTTTTGTTGCCAAACGGTCGATAAAGGAGGATGGGGCAAGACGAGAATAATGAGAATAATAAATCACCGTCATCAAAAATCTACAGATCTAACGCCACGCCCCAACAAGTGGCTTAGTTGAACGCATAATGGTTAATTAACGCTCCTAAAAATGTGATTTAATACAAGAATATGTAATGATAAGAATTAAAGCCCTAAAAAAGTTTATTAGCCCAGAAACAAAAAAAAAACAATCATAATAGTTAGGATAATGATGATGGTGATGATGATGATGAAATAGTAGGCATTAAAGTCCCCCCAGAGGCAAATTGCCAGAACAACAGCAATAATTAGTATTACGATGCACACCAAATATGGCCCAAAAAGGGGATTTAGTTGCAGCAATAAGAATAAGAGCCCCTCTAAAAAGCAAATTAGTTTCTAGAATAATAAGACATAAAGTCTGGAAAAAGTTGACTTAGTTGCTGGAATAATCATAAGCAATAAAGCCCCTAAGAAGGTGTTTTAATTGCAGTAACTTAAGTCCTCCTAAAGGTGACTTAGTTGCCGTAATAACAATAATAGTCAGAAGTAATAAAAAATAATTTAAAATTTTCCCCAGAGAGAATAATTACTGTAAGATTTACAAAAGGCCAGTTATTTGCCAAAATACGAGCCAACGTAATTGCCGGAATAATGCCGGAATAATGATAATGATAAGAATTAAAGCCTCCCTCCTCCCTCCTATGAAAAGGTGATATAGGTGCTTGTGGTGTTTCAAAACATATTTTTTTGTGCGTGCGCCAGCAAGCTCAGGGAGACACAAGCAACACGCGAGCAGCCACCCCTTTTATCATCCGCCCATCAGACAAAAGCCTCTCGTTGCGATGAATCACGGCAGAAAGAATTCCGTCCCTCCCGAAAGCGGAACACCTGGACGAGCAATTCATCACGAACTTTACTGCCTCTTGACACCTGTGTCGGGAAAATAGCACTTAGCGCTAATGGTTATCGTAGCATATATTTGCAAAGAACAGAACATGTTTGGCATTCCGCTGCGAAGAAAAACAAGCACTTTGTTCATTATTGTTGCTTGACGTCGTCCTCGTGTATCAGGGCTCTCGTTACCTGCTATTGACACAGCACAGTAAAAGCGTCAGCAGAGCGAAGACGTGAAGAAGGAAACCTGAATGAGAATGGAAGTGTTTCATCATAGGAGCGGAGGGAGTTTGTTTACGAGGGAGCAATTATGCCAGGAATGTTTGCGAGGTGGCAAGGCGGGCAGCACATGTTTGGACATTGTTGTCAAAATAATAACCCTGCCAGAGGCAATTATGAGGATTGTTCTAAGGACTTTTTGATTGCCGTGCAAATAAATTTTGCAGAGAGTGTCACGCATTTATTAGGGGAGAGGCGTTTATTGTGGCAAAGGCCTGCATTTGTACATATACAGTTTTTAATACATACAGTATATAGAATGGTAGAGCCATTAGCCAATTTATAAAATTTTATTTAGCTAATGGCTATGTTCTGGCTCATTTGCATAAGATGAACAGGACTCTATCGAGCATATGTGTTCTTCTGCATGTTAGCCAACCATCTACTTTCCAGCTTGTGATTAATAGAGTACAATGTTAGCATGAGACGACAAGACACTAACATGATCCATGAGCATATTTGAATGTGTGATCATCTGTTAGCAAACCGGCTACTTTCTGGCTAATGGAGCCTAGTGTACAACGTTAGCATTAAGATAAACAAGTCTGTATTATTAGAGGGTTCCCTGGTTAGCGATGTCAAGGAATATGCAGAAGCAGCTCTGCGGTGGTCTTGATTGACAGGAGCGGGGCCCCGCCACCATACCGCGTTCGGGTCCCGCTCACGCCACATTCTTACGGGGATTTTGACTGCCCGCCGAGGCCTTCCAAAGAAAACAAGTGACGTGACATCACATGCTTTGTTTCAGGCAACGGCGAGGCCCCCTTTTCTGTTTGTGTTTAATATTGGAAAAAGAGGACCCAACCGCGAACTGTGCAGTTTTGACTACAGGGAAATCGGATCTGCCAATAACGGAGGGAAAGAGTGGGGGTCTTTTTGACTGAGAGGGGATTAGAGGATAAAGATGGGATGGAACAGATGCTAGTGCAAGACGAATGAAAGCACCCAGATGGAGTCCATCAAAAAAACGTTATTAGCTAAACATAGCACAACTAGCACAGCATCTTCGTTCACCACTCCTTGCTGTCAATTTTAAATTAATGCGTCACACAATATTTTGTGCTTCAAAAGCTGCCTGGCACTGGCCGAGACACTTAAGCCTATTGAGTGATGATGCTAACTTTTGCACAGAAGCTAACATAGCATATTCACTTAGCTTCTCGTCAAATGTACACAAACAGTTGTGACTCGAATGCACTAGAAGATCCAAGACAATATCAAAATAGCATGTCAATACCAAGAGTCCTATCACAGGCTAGCATGTGAAGCTAATGTAGCAGCTTTACTAACCGCTCCTTCTTGTCACAAACAGATTTGTGCCACAAATTCTGCATCAAGTCTATTATTTACAAAAAGCTGCTCGATACCGGCTGAAAGTTTGATCAAGCCAACGGGAATGTTGATAAAACAAGAAGTAGCAACCTAGCAAAATAAATTGCTATTAAGTGGCATGTGCATGTTTTTATACATGGCTGATCTTGCGTGATTTTGCACCACCATGCCATGATCCAAGACCCATTCAAATGTAAGGTCAGTTAGGTAAGATGAGCTAAGCTAATGTAGCAAACTAGCAAAACACAATTGGTAACAGCACTTGTTTTTGGTATCACAATGCTTTTGTCCCAATATTATATGAAGTATGTACGATTTTGCACCACAAGATCCACTCAGTTAACAATAAGTCAAGCACAGTTCTGAGCGGAGTTCCTCAGGGAAATGTCAGCGGTCCAGGCACATTCTATAAAAGGTTGAACAATACTGTACCACATTTTTCCCCACTTTTTTTCTTCCGGTTAGTTGTCTGAATAATACTTGGATGGTCCAGACTTTGGTTTGCTGGTCTGTGGTTCTTGCTAAGTACGTCGGTCGGAAAAAAATGTTTGTTTTCCCCCTCCACCACTGCAGGATCATCCCTTGCTAGTCTTTTTTTTTCTCCACAGCATTATACTGTTGTTTTTTCACTACTTCTGGCCATCATGAAAAAAATACAAATAAAAAAACTGCCACTGCTTTCCCTTGCGTAAATACCCTCAAAAGGTTTCAGGCGTGTTCATATACATATTTGTATGAGTACTTGGAGTAACATCCTTTTTTGGGTAGTCCCACAAAAAACACAGATGCCATGCCCACAGATGTCATGGAAACAGGAAGTCTGCCATTTTGTTTTTAAGCAGCCATTTTAGGGTCATTCTAGCCATTTCCATGGGTCTCTTAAAGATGAACTTGACCAAGACTTTTTTTTTTTCTCCAGTTGCTACTAAAGTATCAACAGCAAGCAACAGGTATACTAGACCCACATCACACGGATCCCAGAAACTCAACTCTACAAGGTCAACTTGATCATCACTGCTTGCAATTAGGACCCAAATCACTGTTTATTATTTTAAACGAATGAATAGCCTTTTTACCGGCCTCACTACCTCTTGAAAAGTTTTTTTTTTTTTGGGGGGGGGGGGGGGGTTGGCTTACATCAAACAACAGTTTCACTGATCATTACACTTGCCCAATCGGAAATTTCAATCGGAAGTTGCTATCCTAGACAAATAAATGGGAGACAATAAAATTCTGAAGGTTTATTTGTGTATTTATGTGTTTGACGATCATTTTAAGTATTCACCATGAAAAAGAAAACTCAAATAAATTTGCCCCTGACAACAGTTGGATGCAAAATTGAGTGGACATGTCGATCATATCATGGCGCAGGAAAAAAGTTTCAAGAACCCATTTCCGAATATGAACATGAAGTCGGCCATTTTAGTTTGAAGCAGCCATTTTGGTGTGGCCGGAGCATAGCATCAAAGTTTGATGATCATGTCGAGAATTCGGCATGTAAAAGACTTGGAGTGGTTTCCACTTGCAGCCGCCGTGGCAACCAAAGCTTATTTTGCGCAAGCGCCACAACGTGGGTGATCTAAAGATATAGTCCAGCAACGACTTGGTGTTTGGATGCGAATTAAAGCGAAACAATCGCCTTAAATTGTTAGCGGGACACTCTTGTTGAGTGAGTTGTTGACGTGTGTGTGTGTGTGTGTGTGTGTGTGTGCGTGTGTGTGTGTGGCAGGACGAAAGAGGAAAAAGCCACCGACCGACGCTAACTGCCTGTCGGTTTTTCTTGACGTTTTTTTCTCGCAGCAGCTGTACGCCGCCCAGCTGGCGAGTATGCAGATCTCGCCGGGGGCCAAGATGGCGCCCGTCCCGCCGGGGGCGCCCAACGCATCCGGCCCGCTGTCGCCCTCCGCCCTCAAGAACGAGAAGCGAGCGTCCAGTCCCCTTGTGCAGGTCAAGGTGAGTGCGAAAATCCGCTTCATTCTCTTTTTCAATTATGATCAAACGTGATCGCACAAACACACACACTGACAAAGTGACACTGGCGCTGGCTGCTGTTTGGCTGCAGGCCAGACCTCTTCACTGTGGAGAGCGCACGCCTCGTCTTTATTTGACGACCGGGTGCTATGATGGAAGCCACATGTGCGTGTTTGTGTGTGTGTGCGTGTGTGTATGTGCCTGTGTGTGTGCGTGGGTTAGCAGCTGCGAGTCACAATGGGCGCACGTCAGCGCTCACCGCACTCAAACGCTAACGCAGCGCCTTCTGAACTCCACGCCAGACACTAAGCACGCGCACAACCACACGCGCGCACACACACACGTGCGCACACACAGTCAGTCCACTGGCATGCCACCGCAGTCTAAGATACACACACACAAATGCTTTATGCAGATCGATGGATTTAAGAAAATATATATATATTTATTAACATGGGCTATATACACATAAACTGTACAGTATCAATGAAAATAATATTCCGCATAATAATACACTATTATAAAAATACTTTTATACGAACATGGTAATGGCCTCCCCTTAATAAACACCGTACCCATAATATAATCAAATAGTAATTAGGTCAGTAAAAAGTAAAATAAGTAGGAATAATAAATATTATTATATAAAAATATATAATTGTTTGCATTTCACATAAAATATTGATAATAATACAGTTTTATAAAGATGTATTACACACATTCAAAAGCTTTATAATAATTCTAGTTTTAAAAAATACAGTACTCTGAAGTACTTTCTACCCCCTGCCAATAAAAGCCTTACTCTTAATATGCAAATATGGCTTATAAATAAAATAAAATCCATGTATATTATTTTTAGAGCTGTCAAACGATTACATTTTTTAATCAGATTAATCACATCTTAGAATTTTGATTAATCACGATTAATCGCTTAATAAAAAAAAGCCTTTTTTATCTACATTTTTTTCCAGCAAAATTTGAAGACCACCGGTTATGTGTTAATTCTCATTTAATGTTATGAGGATCCTCTTCACACATTCATCCTCTTCTTTTTCTAATCAGTTAATTAGTTGCATAATTTAAAATGGGGGGAAAATGACCTTGACATTTTGACATAAACAAATATTCTAAATGTGATACGCAAACATTCATTAAATGCTTTATGAAATTATGTTTATTGCTCAAACACAACGTGTGCTAACTTAAACGTAGCCATCCGCTGTCACGCTAAAGGCTAATCTATGGTCAAAATTAATAGTGCGATTAATCTGCGTTAATTCATGATTAATGCGATATTTTTTTGTGATTAATTAATCAATTAACGCTTTAACTTTGACAGCACTATTTTACAAAATACAAACCTACTTTTAAGTGCAATACATGAATTATATATTTTTTAAATTACAATTGTAAATACAAATAAAAATAAATATATATTTTTATTTTAAGTGCACTGCATATATAATATTAACAAAGCAAATGGTAAAGCCCCGCTCTATAAACGCCTTGCCCGTAACATACAACCTATGTACTTAAAGGCTTTTCACAGAGTAACCAAAATAATAATTCTCAGCAAATTTTGTACAAATACAATGTTCAAAGTGTGATTTAAAAATTGACAACACATCAAACAATGACAACAAAATGAATATGCTTCTTGTATACTGCTTACACATCATTTTGAACGCCGACTGAAATAACATAATTGCGTCATGTCATTTTGCGCTCAGATGGAGGAAGGCTCCACGCAGCCGCTTAACCTCTCAGCCCGGCCCAAGATGTCGCCGACGTCGCCGACGGCACAAACGATGTTCTCCAGCAACAAGAGCAGCCCTACCCGCGCCGCCAAGGCCCGCATCCCCAGCCCGGGCTCCGCCATGGGCCGCAACGCCTCCCTGGGTAAGGTGTACTCATCCAATTTGGAGAAATCCAGCCCTCAAACTAGTTTCACTTAGCAGCATGAAATTTGGTAGACATGTCGATCATGAGTAGACCCATGAAAAAGTCTCAAGAATTCATAGCCGGAAAGACACAGGAAGTGTGTTATTTTGGTTTGAAGCAACCATTTTTTGGCAAATGGCAAATAAAACTCACCCAAGGGATTTTGTATAATTGCTACCAAATTTGAACCGCACAAGACAAATTGGCAACACCAAAATGCAAAACATTTTAGGTTTCCGTCTTTGTGTGTGGGCAGAGAATGGCGGCCAAGTTTGATGAGTCACCATTGGTCACTATTCCTGTCGAAAATTTTATGGAAAATTCAGCCCCCAAATTAAGCTTTGGGGGCTTACTTTCACTTAGTAACATGAGAAGATCCACCAAACAGTCTTAACAATCCATACATGTAAAAGACACAGGAAGTCTGGCATTTTGGTTTAAAGATCATTTTTAGCGTAATTTTGAACATTGTCTAAAATTTGGGGAAAATTCAGCCCCTGAAGGTACTTTCACTAAGCAAAATGAAATTTGGTAGCCAAACCCATCATGGTCAGAACCACCCCCAAAAAAAATCACATAGGGAGACTCTTAACATTTAATGCAGGGGTGTCAAACTCATATTAGCTCAGGGGTCGCATGGAGGAAAATATATTACCAAGTGGGCCGCTTTGGTAAAATAAGGGTATATAACTTAAAAACAAATGCCCTCAATTATATGCAGATTTTCGCAAAATTGGGTTTCTTTGAGCCACCGTAGTGTGCGTGCTCCTGCGTGCTTCTAATGCTATTCTTTGACCACTAGATAGCGCTATAGACTACACACTGGGTCTTTAAAGTGACCAATTTAAGGTAATTTGGGGTATTTTCAAAAGGTCCTTTTAAGACAAACTTTTCCCAGAAATTTTGTTGGATCGCTCCCAAGTTTGAAATACAGTTGTCACTTTGTTCATTGCTAAGAGGGAGCATGTTATTCTTATTCTGGCCTCCCTGTTGTGCCCCAAAGAGATTCACAGGCGCCCCCTTGCTGGCAGAAATGTGTCTGCAATAACTGCTTCTCCGCAGCTAGCAATTGCCAACATAAACGAACCTTAGCTGCGTTTTACTGCGTTGTAGGCATGCCACAGTCAAAACAACAGCCCACTGCCACCCCCACCAGCCAGGGTGGCACGTGCCCGGTAGACTGCAGACACCTCGGGTGTGTTTTATTGGAGGCCAGAACCCTGTATTTAGCCTCCATGAAAAGGCTGCCAGCGGAAACAGTGAAATCCAGCACACATTTATTTGCCTTTTTTTTTTTTTTTTAAGAGCGTCCTCACATTATTGTCTGCCAGTGCCCAGACCTTTTTATGAGCCTACCTACCTATCTGCTATCTGTTATTAAGGCTAATCTAAAGCCTCTCATTACACACACATCCCCCCTTCTCATGAAAACAATTTCACCAGAACGTGCTATTTTCTGCCCCGTTTTAACGGCCACCCAAGCATTTAGTGCTTCCTCACTCGTCTGCTAATTAAAACGGCAGAGGCGACGGAAACTTTGCCGTCCTTTTATTTACCCGCTTCCTTGTTCTTTACATGTACATCTGCTTCATGAGCGGGAATCACGTAAACAAGGAGGCCGGAAAACACAACTCCAACGTCGTGTGACTGTGACAAAGATGTTGTTACAAGACACAATTTAGCACAATAAACACACCAAAGGTATTTCTCAAGTGCTTCCCGTAGGGCTCCGCATTCCAAAATCTCAAACTATCTTAATTGAGAATTATTTTTCAATATTTTATGTTTTATGCTATGTCTTGTGCAGTTTATTACAGTATAAAAATATATACAGTGGTACCTTGAGGTACAAGTGAACCGACTTACTTTTTGCAAACTCACTTCACAATAGGCAGCACTTTGGAAGATAGTAATTCTTCAAAAAAGAGGCTCAAGCTGTTCAACTCAACTCCCAGCTGCAAGTTTGCTGTCAAACAAAATACAAACTAAGAGAATTAAAGAGAATTGTGTAGTGAATAATAACCTCATAGCTTTACCTAGAAATCCATTTAGCTTAATGCTAACAAACAATGCAAATAACGATAGATGGGCTAAGAAATAGAATGTGGTGGTGTTAAAAAGCATCACATATTTGAACATTAACAAAAAAAAATCAACACATGTAGAAAGACAATAAAATACTCAAATGCATATATTCTTTATCCTCTGCGAAAAACAACTATTACTGCAGCTTACTGAGTCACTTACAATATTTGTGAAACGCTTCTTTCTTTGTGTATACATAGCTGCATTTTACTGCCCCCTGGTGGTAAGTCACTCACATAAGAAGGAGCTCTAATGAATTCATCAAAATGCAGTGTTTTATTCTTTACATGATATTTAATTATATTATTATTTTGTTTTACAATATAATAATAATAAGTTACAATATTAAAAAGTGCTATTTTCTTATTCAAAATATTACAAACATTTTGGGGGGAAATTTATCAGAATACATTTGAAAGTTTTAAAAGTGCATTTGAAAATCTCAAACTTTTTAAATTGATGTTATTGTAGTGGTTGTGTTCCTAACACATTACAATTTTTAAGAGTCATCTTGAAGTATTTTCATAATATTTATAAGATTTCTATTTTCCTAATATTTCTTCTTACATGTTTTTTGTCTTATAATTATTATTTTCCCCTTAGGTTAAATGACCATTTGAGGGCTTTTCCTCAATGGATACTTTTTTCAGGTGCTTTCATCCTGATAGTGGTCGTGGGCCTAGTAAAATGGTTCAACAGCGCCCCCTCAGAATAAAAAAAAAACAAATTAGCTCAAGAAGCAACAAGCCAGTTTCACTGAGCAACATGAAATGCTGACACAGGAAGTCTTCCGTTGAAGATTCTTGTCTTTTCCCATCCCCGCCTTAGATATTCTCTCCAGCCTGAACTCCACGGCGCTGTTCGGGGACCAGGACGCCGTGATGAAAGCCATCCAGGAGGCCAGGAGCATGAGGGAGCAGATCCAGAGGGAGCAGCTCCACCATCAGCAGGGGCCTCCTCCTCAGCTGCCTCCACTACCACCACCACCTCATCATCATCACCATCATGCTGCACCTCCTGGACACCAAAGTCTGGAGGCCAAACTGTCGGCGTTGAGCAGCATGAGCCTCAACAATGGCAACAAGGTGAGGAATGTGGTCAAATTGAGGATTTACCCCCCACCTCCCTAACCCTCCGCATGTGTTCTTGTCTTCCTATGTTTATGTGGCACAAGTATTGACATTTAACAGTAGAGATACGGTTTGTATCTTTATGGGGACATTTTGACTCGTTTTTCTATGTTTGTTTGGCAAGACAAGAAAAGTTTAAAGTAAAGTATTGGCATGTTTTGCATGATGTTAACATAAAAAAAAAACACTTTAATATATTAGCATAATAAGAAATTTATGATATTTATGAGTGCAATCCAGGCCCCCTTTTTTATGCTCAATCCATTACCCTTCATCACCGCCATCTTTCTTTTGGGCCTTCATCCCAAAAGATGTCTCCAATAAGCACGATTAGACGCCAAGACAAGCTTTATTAGACAAGTGGGTGTGCATTAGTAGGTTCATGAATACTTTAGAGGGCACAGCCTTTGAACCCAGCCAGCCCAAGTAGGTCACCAGTGGTGTGTTTATTTATGTTAAACTTGTTTACATCTTCACCAGGAAAATATCCCAAATTTTGTTGGATCTCATTTTTTATTATTTTTGTTGTTATTAAACTCCCCAAGTTGATTTTCTTAAGAGGCATTATGTTGATAAACACCGAGAAGAAATTCAAAACAGAAATTCAAAAAATTATTTTTTAATTAATAATTATACTTGCCCCGGCCTTGAAATTGTGGTACCAGTCGCAGTTATACAGTGTACTTCACCTCCTATTAGTCACGCACTGCCAACCGGACATTTTCATGAATTTATAAAAAACCCGGACACCCGAACAGGACGTAAGAAAATGGTCTGTCCTCCCAAAAGAGCACCCTAGCTTTTTTGCTGCCACAGAGATGATGATTACTGATTTAGGACTAACTCTGCAACATGTTTAGACGCACTAGTAGCCAGCCGTAGCTCGTTGCTAGCTCGTTGCTAGCTCATTGCTAGCTAGCTGCTGCGGCGTAAGTAGCCTCGCAAACTGCGACGCGGAAATGCTAATTTTCAGCCTTTTACTTTACATAAAATACAGCATGCTCACCAAATTGAGTGGGCAGCAGTTATTTTTGACTTGGGCCAAAAAGAAAGACCACCAAATAAATAAAAAAAAAAGGGAAGAAAAAAAAGAGAGAGAGAGTAGCGGTTTGAGAAAATGTGGCTTTTGGACATTATGTTTGTGTGCTTCTGTCACAGTGCTTCAATTTGACGTGTAGACAACGTTAACTAAGAGCTGAAAGTGATCTCCTCCGTGTGTGTGTGTGTGTGAGCGCGTGTGTGTGTTCATGTCATTCTAGCTGGTGTGCAGACGAGAGGCCTGGCCAGTTAGCAGCATTGTGGAGTATTGCCTTACGCTTACGCTGCTTCCAGCTGGCTCGCGGCTGCCGAAGACGATTGAAATAGCCTGAACGTGTGTGTATGTGTGTGTGCTTGTCATAAAAAAACCTCCCCAAGCCCACTTTAGAGTCAAGCGGCCCGTTTAGGGAGCCACTGTTCGATTGGTAATGCTATTGTTAGCGCCGAATCGACGAACCGTGTAGGAATAATGACTTTCCCCCACAGTTGCTTGCAAGTCAAATTGATACAAAAGGTGAGTTCATGAACAATGCAACAAGTGGGAGATGATAAGTGCGTCGCTTCTCGAGCCGTTGAAGCATTGATGGCGGCTGAATGAGCAAACACCTGCTGCTTGCCCTTTGTTAGTTTGCATTGAATATCGCATTTTTTTGATGAGAGATTGGTTTTTGTTTCATTATAGCTGTCAGCAGCTCAAAGGATAAAGGAAAGAGGAACGACGCTGGTTTATCACGATAATATGATTAAGGACAATCAAAAAAATTGGAAGAAAAGTGAGCATTGCCATTTTAAGTCATTCGCAGCCAGCAGTTTTCGAAGCAGCTCCCCATATTGCCAGCCATTTTACTGATCTTTCAAGACCTAGAGAATATTGTGTTCTGTGATCAAATTTGCACTGAAAGAAAGAGTAGACTCGTTTGTCTTTTTGACCAAAAAGTGGAGGAAACAAACTTTTTGTGTAAAACCCAAATGTGGCTCTTTTACATGGAACGCAGATCCTTGCTAAAGCCATCGCCACCTAATGTAAGAGCTGAAACTGATTAATTGAGAGAAATCATTTGTGCGGCTTCCCAGAACACAAACACAGATAAACGCAACATTGTGGACCAACCACGTGTCAGAATCTACTTATACATACGGCGCTAAAAGACGACATCTGCACATAGCTTGAAATCTGAGGACTGGGCAGAACAAATCATGTCCTGTTGCTCTCCAAAACATAAACATGGGCACACACAACATTGTGGAGTGTTCACATGTCGGTCCACTTAAATGCTAATTATCGTTAAGATAACATTTGCTCTTAACTTAAAATGTGAGGCAGACTGGGTGGACAAACTTGGTTGTGAAGCTCCCGGAACATAAACATGGGTTATCACAACATTGTGGAGTGAACACCTGGCATTCCACTAGAACACTTATCTTCAGAATAGACAGCAGCTCCACGTCACATGAGACAAACTGGGCACAACAGATACAATAAGTGGCTTAATTCCGTGGATCTTGACCATCGACATGTACACACAACATTGTGGAGCGATCACAAGTTGGCACAGCAATCATGAGTTCAACCCAGTGTGGCTTTGGAAAGACATAATGAGACGACAGCATTCTGAGTGGAAAGTTAACATATTCGAAGCGTGTTGTTTATGAAATGTTTTAAAAGGCTTGGTGGTCTTTGTGAGCATATTTTTAATTAACGCTCGCTTTAATTAGCCGCCTCGCCGCAAAGTGTCCTTCATCACATTTCATTAACGGAGGCCTTGTTTAGTCAACTCGCTCAAGTCCTACTCCTTTTTTTTTTCTTGTTTGTTTTTTGTGGGCTTTTTGCTTTGCTCTTATTCATACCTGTGTTTAATAGTGTAGTGCGTTGGAGTGGAGGCATGGTGGCAGTTTTTGTTTTTAGTTTTTTTTTAAAAAGCCAGACAACTTTTTTTTCAGATGAAAAAATGTTTTTTTATTTTTCAAGATAAATGACTAAAAGAATGCGCTGTAAGTGAATGCTGAGAGATGCTGGTCAATACATATCACAACGTGTCATAGGCAAGATACCATGCAGGGAAAAATATCTTTATTTATGTATTATTTGTAAAATATTTACATTTATTTTAGTATTATGTATTTTAGAATTGCTTGTGTTGTTGTTGATGTTTTACATTCAAGTATCAAATTAGCATATGGGGTGAAATATTCATATTATTTATTGTTTTATTTGAAATATGCTTTAATATTTATTTTAATGTAATACCTAATTAATTTAGTTCTGCATACATAATTAGTAGTAAAAGTCTTTCGTATTTATAACAATGTATACATTATCAGTATAATAATTAGAATAATATTGTACTTAACATAATTATTTTGTACTGCAATCGATCAATTTATTAATTGAGTAGCATAAAAATATGATGTAATATGTATTATATGATATATTTCATATTTTTTGCTTTATATTTTCATAATAGTTGTATGTGCTTAGATTTAGTATTAATATAATGATAACGATAATTTCTGTTTATTATTATTATTATTATTATTATTATATTCACACATTCCTGGGTGGAGTTTGCATGTTCTCCCCGTGCTTGCGTGGGTTTTCACCGGGTACTCCGGTTTCCTCCCACATTCCAAAAAACATGCATGGCAGGTTAATTGAACTCTCCAAATTGTCCCTAGGTGTGAATGTGAGTGTGGTTGTTCGTCTCTGTGTGCCCTGCGATTGGCTGGCAACCAGTTCAGGGTGTACCCCGCCTACTGCCCGAAGCCAGCTGGGATAGGCTCCAGCACCCCCGCGACCCTAGTGAGGAAAAGCGGCCAAGAAAATGGATGGATGGATATTCACACATACAATGAATATGAAAATATAAAAACGGATATGGTATGTTTTAACAATTATTATTATTAATATTATTGTTACCAGAATTATGGATATATGTAATGATAAAATGCCGAAATACAGGAAGAAAGATAACAAAATGATTTTTTCGATGAGTGTTTAATGAATAAAAGTTAAAACATTATACATGGCTGATAATAATAATAGGAACAGGAATAGAAAAAAAGTCACCTGACAAAACCGTTTTGCATTATGAGAAGCAGTGTGTAGCATGCTAAATACATTATATACCCCCCCACCCCCACCCCCCTCACTATTGGATAGAATCTCATTCATATCATCACATGCCATTTTCAATCCATCTTTCTTCACTATCTGCTTCTCCATTGAAGCACTTTCCATTTCTCTTCTCGTTCTTCTTGTGTGCTGCCTTTGTTAGACGCTGGCGTTCCTTGCGGTGAGCGCGGCACTGCCCGGGCACATGTTCTGCGGCCGCCCTGATTACAGCCCCGTCGTGGTGCTGACATTGGCCCTCAAACACACACACACATACTTATACACACACTTAAATACACACTTCTATACGCGGTGGCCCACAAGTTCCAGCCGCTCTGCCAGCATGACTTCACCCGGCAACCATCTCTTGCGTCAAACAAAATGCCTCTGTCACCAAAAAAAGGAGGAGGAGGGACGGTAGGAAGAAGAGTAGCGGCGCATGTCCATGTTTTCCACCGCACTTTTGTCATTTTAGCTGCTTCTTGGCTTCTAGGAGTGCACGATGGGAACTTCATATTAGATCCTTAAGAGAGACCACGACGGCGTATGAACACAAGCCAGATCAACCCGGCAATTAGTTTTATCGTCCTTACCATCAAAGACGTTCAAATTAGAAAAGTCCAAGCCCGTACGTATAAAAATACAGAGCAGGAAAGAAGGTTAAGAGATGTTTCCGTTATGAGTTGAGTAGGATTTTTTGGGGACAAAAATTCAAATGAATCCGTCAATCTATATACTCAGTGTAGTGCTGTCATTATCCAATATTTTTGGGGATTGATTAATCTATCGATTATTAAATAGATTAATCGACTAATCTGATTCATTTAAATTTTGCATTATAGTGTATTACAAAAGCATTTCCCCCCCTGATTACTGGTTATTAACCAGTAACTGGTGTTTATTTCATACTTTGTATTTGAATAGGGATAATAATTTTTTTTAAAAAAAGAAGGGGGATTGATGTTGTATATTGTTTTCCAAAGTTTGCAAATGTATTATTTTGATACATCCAATTGTTTTAAAAAATTTAAGCAAATTTACTGAAAATGCGCAAAACGGACATGTGACTTATGTTCGTTTCCATCTGTTCTTCTTTCGCGAATATTGAGAGGGGACTCCGCCGCTGTAGGTGGCGGTATACACCATAGAGGTGTGATCCACTAGTAATTTACAAGAAGAAGAAGACGACCAGGAAGTGACTGCGCCATGCGATGACGTTGTATGAGTTTGCTTTTGTAACTCTTAAGAAACTGTAGCGTTTCTTTGCTGTTTTCCAACTAAAATTTCATTCATATTTGCTTCTTTAATTAATTCCAAAAAAGATTTCTATTTCGTCCCAAAAAAACATATCTTACTTTATTTTATGTATTGTATATTGCTTTTGGGACTACAAACGAACATGTGACGTAATATCCGGTCAAAATGTGTATCCGGTCTTGTGAGCATTTATTCGCAAAACCTGTTTCCATCACCCAAATTCGCATTTTCATTTAAAAAAAAAATTACATTGAATGGCATTGGAGAAAGCACAAACAACAACAAAAAACAAATCTTATGTTACGTATTATCTTATGTTAATCTTACAAATGCTTAAGTTCTTGACGTTTTTGTTTTTCTGGCTTTCCACAGGAGCGTCTGCATTACGAAACGCTGAGTCATCACCTGGGCAAGCTCGGGGAGGACGCTGGGAAGATGGTCCATCGAGTCATCGACCTGACCAGACCGGAGGATCTGGACGGTGAGCCATCACCTAGCTCAATTTAACTCATTCACTGCCATTGACGGCTATAGACGTCAAAAATTCATTTGAACGATTTCTATTAGTTTAACATTTTTTTTCACTTTGTATGAAAACCTAGATTTTTTTTATTGTAAATTTAGAACAGATATAAATGTTTTGATTAATCGTGAGTTAACTAGTGAAGTCATATGATTAGTTACAATTAAAAAATGTAATCGCCTGACGCCCCTTTTTTTAAATTAGACGATTAAATTTTTTTCTTGTAATTAATCGCATGACTTCAATAGTTGACTCACGATTAATCACAAATTTGATATCTGTTATAAATTTACAATAAAAAAAGTCTAGGTTTTTATACTCTTGTTAGCAAAAGTGAAAACAATGTTAAACTATTAGAAGTAGTTCAAATGAATTTTGGACGTCTATAGCCGTCAATGGCAGTGAATGAGTTAATTTGAGCTAGGTGATGGCTCGCCTTACGATATTTTTTTTTTCTACTTTTTCATGAAATATGAAATGAAATGGAAAAAAATGTTAAACTAATCGAAATAGTTCACATTCATTTTTTTACGTCTATAGTCGTCAATGGCAGTGAATGAGTTAATAATCATCCAGGGGCTAATTGACCAAAAGCAGATCAGTGGTCTAATTGATCTTCAAAGTAACTCATTTGTAAATTCTACCAAAAAAGGTAACAGTATGTGTAGCCTTATATGGTTGGTGTCCCATTGTAGCTGTAACGCTACAAAGAGCATCACAGTGTCTCATTCAGGTATTCAACCAAAGCAAATATTTATTGTCAAGATCAGCAAAGCAGAACTAAACAGAGCCTTTCAATGTCAACAAGTTAACCTCTTGAACGTTTTGTTTTTATTATTCCAGCCGAATTCGAATTCAGCAGTAGCGAAAGCTTGCAGGCAAGACTTTTTTGCGGGTCTACTCATGATCACCAAATTTCATGTTTCTAAGTGAAATTGGCTTCAGACATTGATTTTTTTATTTTTTATTTTATGTCCAGTACGAGTTGATAGACATGTAAAATGCCACAATCAAACCAAGATGGAAGACTCTCTGGGTCTTTTATGGACTTTGTGGTAAAAGTGGTCAAATAGCTTCACGCAAACTGTGTAGTGCACGAAATGGCCAAAATGTCAGCTTAAAACTCAAAAGACTTCCTCTTTCTTTTCATTTCTATGGCTTCCTGAGATGTCTCTAACAAATTCCACCTTACTTTAGATCAAACCCAAAACTAGATTCTTTTATATCCACTGTAGCCTATCTTGTATTTAAAAAAAAACAACTAAATAAATAAATGTTGCATTTCGCAGGAAGCAACATCGCGGAGGCCCGCGTCTTCCGGGAGGCACGCAGCAGGAGCAACGCTGAGCCGCACATCAAGAGGCCCATGAACGCGTTCATGGTTTGGGCGAAGGACGAGCGCAGAAAGATCTTGCAGACCTTCCCGGACATGCACAACTCCAACATCAGCAAGATCCTCGGTGAGCATGTGGTGCTGTTCTTAAGTGTCACAGTTGAACTTTTTTTTTTTTACTCCCATACAAGAGTAAATAATGTCTGAAAGGAAACTAAAATAAAATAGCTTACCTTTAAAGACATGACATAGAGAGTGGACAGGAAGGTGATACTGCCCCCCCAGTGGCATTTTATTTTACACATCTTTAAATATTCCATGTACAGTAAATGCTGAAGAGTTAATGCTAACCTACAAAACATGCTAGCATAATAGTCCTAAATGAAATAAACAATTTGAAGTTAGAATGATTTAAACTGGTCAAGAAATATATATTCATTTATAGACTGACCAATTTTTGATTGATCAATTCTGCCTAGCAACAAGGAACAAGTGTAGCTCTATTGAGCTGCGGTGTCGTTAGCTGCGAGCTAACACTCTTGTGGCATCATGCCTTCTCCTACACAACTCTTTGTATTGGTTCCCACGAGATGGGTCATGTGTAAGAATGTGTCCCAATTTGCTTGTGACAAATTAGAGTGAAAAAAAAAAAGATTAATCTTTCCAGTTCCGCCCTTGATACGCTGCTGTGGGACGATTAGCCGGCTGACATATGATACAGAGCGGACGGTATAAAGTGTCAAATGGATGATGTTATCTTCGAGATGGTTCTGGGTGACTGACACAGTTCACACAGTAGGCTTTGACACTGTTACTATTATTCACACGGTGGGCCAAGTGTGACAGCCTGCTAAAGAACTTTGTACAGATATTGACAGTGGTGGGAATAAGTCACATATAAGTGAAGTACTGTAAGTATTAAATCTCAGCAGTCACATATATTTGTCGGTTAGCTGTACTAAGACATCATTTTGAATGGTTCCAAAACCAGGCTCCGTCATGTCTGAACTTAGTTTGTGTTTACCCGCTATCGGTTAGCTAAACTGTCTTTATATTCAAACAAGTCTTAGGTCCAAAAATTGGCGATTTCATTCTGGCTTGAGTCAAGTCATGTAAACCAACGTCCGCTACATATACACATACACACATCTATATGCATGATATATATATATTTTTTTAATGGTTCTGTACTTCCTACATAATTCTGTGTACCATTGACTGCTTGATGGAGATTCTCATTTGAGCTGAAGTCTGTTTAGAATTGCAGTATGTGTTGTTTGTATGTCTACAATGAACATCCTCCTGACATCATAACACAGCTGGACTCTTGTTTTTTTTTACCGGCAGCATTAAAGTGTGAGGTTGCTTGGTGACAAACATCCATAAACAACCGTCCGTCCTTTGGATTGTCCCATACAAGGCTTCGTACTCTTATTAGCAGCTTACAGTATTGACATTACAACACAGTTTTAAAATTACACATGAAAGATGACAACAATCTTCATGTTTTTGGTTTTACTAAAAGCAATACTGTAACTACAGAACATAAAAATGGCATGGTTTTGTTTACAAAAAAACAATACAAGTTAAGGTCTGAGCAAGTTGTGGACACTAATATCTTCCTCGTTTGCCAGGTTCCCGCTGGAAGGCGATGACCAATCAGGAGAAGCAACCGTTCTACGAGGAGCAGGCTCGCCTCAGCAAGATCCACCTGGAGAAGTACCCCAACTACAAGTACAAGCCTCGGCCCAAGAGGACCTGCATCATTGACGGCAAGAAGCTGCGCATCGGCGAGTACAAGCAGATGATGCGATCACGTCGTCAGGAGATGAGGCAGTTCTTTGTCGGGTGAGTCCAGAAAGTAGAGGTCGCTCCACAATGTTGCATGTGTCCATGTTTATGCTCCTCATTTGTTCCTTCCTGTGTTCAGTATTAAGTATGTTACTTTATATGGCAACAGTTTTTTTAATAAATGCTTATTTTAATAGATTGACAGGTGGTCTCTCCACAATGTTGTGTGGTCATGTTTATGTTCCAGGCAGCTACGCAATCTATTTGTTCCACTGAATCTACACTGTTGAAGATAATCTTACATCATGTAGTGACAGTGATTTGATGATGATGATGATGAATTAGTGTTCGGTCCACAATGTTGTGTGAATCCATGTTCATGTTCTGGGTGGCTACGCTTATTTGAACTTATTTGTTCCCACCAGTCTTCATTTGTATTGAAGAAGATCTTACAACGTACATTATATAGCTACAGTGTCTTTAGAAATTGTTGTCTTTCCAGTAGATTGACAGGTGGTCACTCCACAATGTTGTGTGTTCATGTTTATGTTCCGGGTAGCCCACAACTTATTTGTTACCCCCAATCTTCAATAGCGAAGAGGTTCTCACATTATACAGTGGCAGTGTCTTTAGAAATGATTGGCATTCCAGTTGATTGACAGGTGGTCACTCCACAATGTTGTGTGTTCATGTTTATATCCCGGTAGCCCACAACTTGTTTGTTCTCCCCAATCTTCAATGGTGTCGATGATCTTGCATTATACATTGACAGTGTCTTTAGAAATGATTGGCATTGGCATTCATTTTGATTGACAGGTGGCCACTCCACATCGTTGTGTGTTCATGTTTATGTTCTAGGGAGCTATGCTACTCATGTATTCCACCAAATCTACACTATTGAAGATAATCTTACGTCATGTGACTTAAATGATGATTAGTGTTCTCTTTGACTCTAGCATGTGGTTGGTGCACAATGCTGTGTTCATCTATGTTTATGTTCCGGATAGCTACACAATGTATTTGTTTTACCAAATCTGCAGTTTTGAAGTTAATATGTGAAAACGGCATATTTAACGACCCCGTTGCGTTGTAATAGACTCTGACGTGTGGTCACTCCATAATGTTGTGTGCACCCATGTATATGTTCCGGGAAACTATGCAACTAAGTTTTTTTTCCATTCAGTTTACTGATATGGTTTCTTTATCAACTAACTGCATCCCATTAGATTGACACGCAGATGTTCCACAACATTGTGTTTATCCCTGGCATGTAATCCCGTGTATTTGTTCAGTCTCGTCTGACGGATTTTACGTAATGTGAATTTCTTCATCAATGTTTTGTGTTACAGTAAAATCTGTCATCTGGTTGTGTGTGTATCGTAACATGCGCATTTAAAATTATCGATGCTTGCAGAAATTCATGGCTCATAGCATCTGACAATAAAAAGAAATATTCACACTCGCGTTTATTTGTTGGAGTACAAGACCAACTCCTCCGAATTCCCCGAGCTCCTTATTTAAGAGCGCAACGCGTGCGCCACAAAAAGAGCGAACAGTGGCATTGTCCTAATGAAAGCCAGGCCGCGGGAAACGTTTGGAGCCGTCAGCGTCTCACGGATGGATTTAGCAGAAGGCTTCCAACGGGAGCCATTTTTAATAGCGTGTCATTTATTAAAACGAGGACAATGCCGGCGAGCTTGCGGCCGCTGGAATTGGACGCAGACAGACGCGGTGGAATATGAAATGTAAGCAGATGTTTGAATGCTACATTGACTGCCGTGTGCGTGTGTGTGCGCGTGTGTGCACGTGTGTGCGTGTGTGTGTGCGCGTGTGTGGTCAAGCTAATGCATAGAGAAGCCTGTCATTGAAGGAGGCCTGTGCTTTCAATCAGTGCTGTGCCAACCGACCAACCAAGCGCCCTCTTCAACAAGGCCGCTGCTGTTGTTTTTTTTTTTTAAGAGTGTTTCACTTATAAAGTGTCAGAGTGAATGGCGCTAATTGACGATAGAGAAGGGAGAAAATTGCCGAGCTCACCACGTCTCTTCGTTGCACAAATCACTTCATCATACAGTAGTACCTTGACCAGTGGCTGGTAGACTTTTCTTTCCAGGGCGCATGTAAAAAAAAAAAAATATATATATAAATATATACTAGTGGTGTCAAAATTTGTGTCATAATTTTGAGTGAATTTAAAATTCCTTTTATGCCACAATTTTTTTTAACGCACAATTAATGACTGCCCTTTCTTGGAAAGCCTGTGCTGGGGGAATTCCAGTTCCAACGCAGCAGAGACGTCCACAATTTTAGCAGTAATACATTTTATAATAATGCATATATTTTGGGAGACTGGGGTTGTATTATAATTTCCGATTTTAAAAATGTGCAGAATTTCACAAGTTATTTCATGTTAAAAATAGCTCTTAATATCAAAATAAAAAATGCACTGAGCTGTTGCAAATCCAATTATGCCATCTAGTGGCAGAAAAATTACCTCAACACAAATCAATATCACACTCGTTTTTTAAAGTACGATATATCTTTTTATTTTTATTTTTATCTTATCAATTATTATGAAATTACTTTCTATGACTAAAAGATACAGCCATATTTCTGTTAGTTTAACATTTTTTCCACTTATGAAAACTTTATATTTTATTGTACATTTTGTTGTACATTTAGAACAGATATAAAATTTGTGATTAATCGTGAGTTAACTATTGAAGTCGTGCGATTAATTATGATAAAAAAAATTGTAATCGCCTGACACCCCTAATATATACTGTAAATATCAAACAAATCATTTATGGTGATGTTCCTGTGTATCGCAATTATGATACTTACACTTCTAATGAGAGACCAGTACGTTATTTTTTTTTTTCTTAAATATCGGTGGCTAGCTAGTATCAGTGGCTAATAAATAGTATCCACTGCCTAAGAATAAGGCCGGTATCAGCCTAAGACATGCTCTCGGTACTCGCCCATCCCTACTTCTAATCATATTCCATATTCCATCCAACAGGCCTCAGGCTCCCCTTCCTATGGGCAACAACACGGGTGGAATGGGTGTTTACCCGGGCGCCATCACCATGGCGACTGGCGCCACCCCCTCACCCCACATGACCTCGGACTGCTCCAGCAACTCGGCCAGCCCCGAGCCGACCGTGCCGATCATCCAGAGCGCGTACGACGCGGTCAAGGCCGAGCCCGTCCTGGTCACGCCGGGCCACCCCGCCAACGGCGACGACGACACGGACATGTACGACGATTACGAGGACGAGCCCAAGTCGGACTACAGCAGCGAGCACGAGACGCGGCAGGACATCAGCGCCAACTGAGCGCGCTCGCAAAATACGTGCAAATGACATTTTTGGAGGACAAGGGGCCGGAACCTGCAACAATCCCGGCATCACGTGACCGCTTTTTTTTTTTTCAACCTGCATGCATGGACTCTTCAGCAGCTATTTGGTCTTAAGTGTTTTAAAAGGAGTGAGCTCATTGAATTTTTATTTTTTGATGATCTTGATGTTTTTATGACTTTTTTTTTTGGTGTTTTATTTCTATTTGATTTTTGCCGGACGGGCCGCTCGCTGCCTGAACAAAAACGATCTTGAAACTTGAAATTTGAGAAGTTTTAATATGAAAGCAAACAAAAAAAATAATCCTAGCTCTTATAATCTTATAGTCTTACATTCATGTCTCAAGCAAACAGCACATCAAATTTATTATTGTTATTATTATTATTATTATTATTATTATTATTATTATTATTATGCTTACATGACATTATTATTATTATTATTATATCTCTATCTCTATATATCCCAGCTCAGGTATGATGTGCCAGCTTGTGAATGTGTTTTGTTTTGTACGATGAGAGAGATGTAAAGTGTTCTAACTGTCAATCAAACACGGGGAGCAAATCCCTTCAGACACAATCTTACTTCGTCTTGTTACTGCTACAGATTTTTTCACAAAATGTGCCAAACCTACATTCACATTCACTCGGTATGGTGTAGTCTTAACTTCCACAAATGCTGAAAAAAAAAAGAAAAAGTCTTACACATTTAAGCTTCTCGGCACCGATCTCGTGAACTACATTGCCCGGAATTCCTTGAGGCCAAATGCCATTTTGGAACACTTACAATTCATTCAGCATGATGGCGCTACTGTAGGATGAGAACGTTTCTCGTCACTGTATTTTCTAATTGTGTTTTCCATAGATGCGGAAAAATATTATTTTGGCTTATGGACATCTGTAAATGTCCCGGCCTAGGGTTGGTAAAGGATACCAAACTTTTGTTCTTAAAAAAAAAAGTACTTAGTTCTGTGCTGTTTTTTTTTTGTTTTTTTTAAATGGTACATTTTTCTACCTGGCATGTATATTTAGAAGTAATTTATTAAGGTAAACAATTGAGGGAAAAGAGGTGCTCAGTTTTTATTTTTTGGCTATGCCCATGTTCTATGCTGCTTTTTAAAAAATAAAAAGAAATAATAATAATCTAAGCCAATCAGAAGCTTAAAGACAGTCAGCAATAATGATGCTGGCAACATATATATTAATACTGATATTTTTTACCCTATAAAAAAAACTCACTGTAGTGCCCCCCCCCCAAAAAAAAAAAATCTATATACACATTATCTGCATTTTAAAATAGAAATAACACCTCTTTCCACAAGACGCTAAGCATTTCGTTCTAACTGTAAGACCATTTTAGCCAATCAGAAGCCAAGCCCCGTAAGGCCCTATTAGCCAATCAGAAGCCCCGAAGAAAGTCATTTCCAGAAAAGACACATTGATAATCATCAAACTTTTTTGTGTACGTCCATTTCACACGTGCTCAATAAAGCAATTTTCCCCAATTTATAGTCCAGAATAATGCGCCTCTTCGGTGTGAAAGTTAAGAAGTAGTATTGTGAACATAACGATAATAATAACAATAATTACAAATTTTAAAAAAACATTTAACTTGAATGCTTTATAGAAATAAAAAAAAATAAAAAGCACTTTCTTGCTCATGTAATGGTTAGAACATTTTAAGCCAATTGAAACCTAGAAGAAAGTCATTTCCTGAAATCATAGTGTCCAAAAAAGTGCTTGAATGGTTTAATGTAACTATAGTGACATTTTAGCCAATCAGAAAGCAGGTGAAAGTCATAATGACAATGCAAAATCTAGCAAAAGGGGAAATCATGAATTGATAGTGAACTCGTTTTGACTCAACAGTATATAATATAAAATGGGAAGGGTTTGTTGTTGCTGTGGAAAATTGTAGTCCACAAGACTAAAAATGAATCATACATATATAAATGATACATTTTCAAAATAGCAACATTAGACATGGGCATGGTCTGATTAAAGCACCCCAATTTGAGCACTATTTTTCCCCAATTGTGCTGTCTCACTCATTTAGTTATTTTTTTTTCTGACATTTTGAACAGCTTTCCACTTTCTACACTCATTACCTCTTTTTTTTCGTTTTGTTTAATTATTATTATTATTTAGATGAGCTTCACAAGCTGAGCCTGAGCATCACTCGCATGGCAGGCCAACTCCTGCTCGCCTCACACATCCTAAGCACTGGATACAGCTTCGTACATTTGACTTTCTTTTTATCTTCAAATGATTGACTGAGGTGATGTTTTTGCTCCCATGTTGTAGTCTTTGGCCAGCAGGTTTTCGTTTTTTTGTTTTCCTCCGATGTGGCCTCTGTTGAACCTCGTTACACAAACATACTTGTTTTTGTTTTGTTTTCCTGTGATGACTATTTTTTTTGTGTTTCAAATTGTGCGTTTTAACATTTCATTGTATTTATTAGCCGAATATGGCTCTAAAAAGTGTCAGTATATGTCATACTGGTGAGAAAGACAATCAAAGAAAAAAAGGAATAAATAAGAAATAAAAACTGCCGTCTTGGGAGGTTTTCATTCTTCTGTTTTATTTTTATTACAGTAAGTTACAAATTGATGCAATTTAGTAGAATTTCATCCAAAAAGTACGTCATTACTAGATAGAAAAATAGTGACATTTTAGGGTGAGAGAAGTTGTAACGGTTTGAAACAAATAGGTTTTGACAATTTGCAAAGAGATTGAGGCACTTTTTTTAGGTGTATCATTAGAATTTTTATTTGAAATTTCCTAAAAAAAAAATTGTGAGAAGAGGTTGAAGCTTAAGTCTTTTTTTTCTAATAAGTGAAAAAGACAATCGAGAAAATGAAAAAAATAAAACACGTGCGACTTGATGATTTTCATTGACCAGACACCTAAGACGTTTTGAGTATTTCTCCTCTTTGCCCACACACGTGCACCGTGTTGGGGTGTTTTTGTGCGAGTTGCAGGTGCCACTGCCGGAGCTTTTGCTTCCATGACTCCATCAGCTAGTGCGCCAATGTCTTTCCACACATCTAATTATTTCCAACACACAGATTTCTTTTTCCAAACTTATGCTTTTTTTCCACATCTTCTTTATATTTTGGTGGCCAGTTACGGTAAATGTGGCCTATTGTTCCATTGTGTGTGTAGGTGTGTGTGTGTGTGTGAGGTCACACATCCTGACGAGCGAGCAGCAGCCGATCCCGCCATCTCCTCTGCCGCCACATCGTAAATCCTAATTGTAATTCCCCAAAGGACTTTAGTGCCACCCTGTGAGGGGCGCCACCTCTTTTGTCATACACACGCCTTAAGTGTGTGTGTGCCCCAATGTCTGTGTGTGCTTTATTTTTATGTAGTGTGTATGCAGAGGTTTCACCGGCTACATCATAACCATAACCCCAGAGTAGAGCCACAAAATAAGAGTTGGATTACATACGAAAGCTGTATGTAATTAGTTTGGAAAATGGATGGATGGATGGAGGGAGGAATTATAGAGATGGATGGATGGATGGGTGATAGAGATGAAAGGATGGATGGAAATGGTGACAATGATGATAATCATCATTATTATCATGATCAAATTGGCAACCATTTATCCAACTAAATAGCAATGAACCGTGGGGTTCCCCAGGGATCAATCTTGGGACCCCTCTTGTTTAATCTGACCATGCTTCCATTAGGCCAGCTCATACGTAGGGGACAGATAGACAGACAGACAGACAGACAGACAGATAGATAGATAGATAGATAGATAGATAGATAGATAGATAGATAGATAGATAGATAGATAGATAGATAGATAGATAGATAGATAGATAGATAGATAGATGGATGGAGGAATTATAGAGATGGATGGATGGGTGATAGAGATGAAAGGATGGATGGAAATGGTGACAATGATGATTATCATCATTATTATCATGATCAAATTGGTAACCGTTTATCCGACCACATAGCAATGACCCGTGGGGTTCCCCAGGGGTCAATCTTGGGACCCCTCTTGTTTAATCTGACCATGTTTCCATTAGGCCAGCTCATATGTAGGGGACAGATAGACAGACAGATAGATAGATAGATAGATAGATAGATAGATAGATAGATAGATAGATAGATAGATAGATAGATAGATAGATAGATACTGTAGATGGATGGATGGATGGATGGATGGAGGAATTATAGAGATGGATGGATGGGTGATAGAGATGAAAGGATGGATGGAAATGGTGACAATGATGATTATCATCATTATTATCTTGATCAAATTGGTAACCGTTTATCCGACCACATAGCAATGACCCGTGGGGTTCCCCAGGGGTCAATCTTGGGACCCCTCTTGTTTAATCTGACCATGCTTCCATTAGGCCAGCTCATACGTAGGGGACAGATAGACAGACAGACAGATAGATAGATAGATAGATAGATAGATAGATAGATAGATAGATAGATAGATAGATAGATAGATAGATAGATAGATAGATAGATAGATAGATAGATAGATAGATAGATAGATAGATGGATGGATGGATGGATGGATGGATGGCTGGATGGATGGATGGATGGAGGAATTATAGAGATGGATGGATGGGTGATAGAGATGAAAGGATGGATGGAAATGGTGACAATGATGATTATCATCATTATTATCATGATCAAATTAGTAACCATTTATCCGACTAAATAGCAATGAACCGTGGGGTTCCCCAGGGGTCAATCTTGGGACCCCTCTTGTTTAATCTGACCATGCTTCCATTAGGCCAGCTCATACGTAGGGGACAGATAGACAGACAGATAGATAGATAGATAGATAGATAGATAGATAGATAGATAGATAGATAGATAGATAGATAGATAGATAGATAGATAGATAGATAGATAGATAGATGGATGGATGGATGGATGGATGGATGGATGGATGGATGGAGGAATTATAGAGATGGATGGATGGGTGATAGAGATGAAAGGATGGATGGAAATGGTGACAATGATGATGATCATCATTATTATCATGATCAAATTGGTAGATAGATAGATAGATAGATAGATAGATAGATAGATAGATAGATAGATAGATAGATAGATAGATAGATAGATAGATAGATAGATGGTTATAAGAAAAGTTGTCCACACTTTAAAAAAAAATTGTGTTAAAACAAATGATTAATGGAAATGACGGCATACATGACAAAAGACGCCAAAACTCGGGAAAAAAAAAAGCACGAAAAACAAGTCGGTGTGTACATTAGCTAGCGTTGTGTGATGAAAAGTGACAGCGCGTATACTGTAAATGGTGAGGGGGTGTTGGCAGAACAGCGGGGGTCAACAGCCTTGGCAAGCCTTTGACAATAACACCCGTCTAAATGCAATACCCACATAAAAGAATGTTTTATTAAATATATTTTTTAAATCATTTGAAAGCTTTAGCTACGCGTGTTTTGAAAGGCGGCATAAAGGCCTATACTTCTCTTTTAATGCAATTAGAGGAAATCTACAGCAATTTTTTCCCTGCAAAATGACGATGGACAAAAGGCCAATTCTTTCGTCTTTCAGGCAAAGTCCTTGGGTCCTTTTAAGTGCGATAGTCTACTAATTAAATATTATATGTACAAAACGGGGCGGGGGTGGGGTGGATGCCACTTTAAAAGTAGCGCCGATTGTTTGGATCAAAGACACAGCTGCAGCCTTGGTGAGTGCAACAATGTTGCGACCGTGGGCACGCGCAAAGGATGCAATTGTGGCCGCTACTTTCACCATCGTGGACACAATAAACGCAACTTTGAAAACAATTAGACAATGGCGGGTAGCTTAGCCCCAAGGCAAAAAGCAAAAATATAAAAGCCACACCTCAGAAAGTTTTGAATTTTGATATCAATGGGGATGAAACCCAAGATGTCAAAACTTGGTTATATTTCAACAGTGGACTTCTGATCGTCTGGCAGCAATTTTGCATGAAATCAGCTGTAATTTTATAATTTGGTAATCGATGAATGACATGATTGGGTTTTTTTGGCCCCATTTTCCAAATAGCTGGGGTTGACTGTACAGTAAATTAACAAAAATAAAAATAAATAAAAAATAGATATATTGGTCCATCTTCTGATCGATCGATGATCACTTATTGTTTTTTCTTTTTTTTTCTTTTTTTGGTGTCATAATTGTTTTTTTTAAATAATAATAATAATAATGAAACGTATTGCTTTTGTTAAACTCGCTAATTGATGATGGGCTCCAATATCCTGATCGCATGAAGTCTCATCTGTGATATAGAAATAGATTTTTAAGAGTTCCTTGGCACTTTTAATTGTATCAATATGTACGGATCGCTACAGACAGATATTTTTTACAAGTCGAACTTGGGTGTTACAAGTTTTGCTGTGACAAGACAAACCATTCAGAAGACAAAAATAATGCTGATGTCATCAAGGGCCAGATGAGTTAAAGTAAAATCACCATTGTGAATATACTGTTTGTATTACACCAGTCAGCACTGCTGATAGATTTAGATTAGATTAGATTTACATGGCAACACAGACTAAAATCTAATTGGACCAAAAAAAAATAAAAAATCTAGCATCCACATTCACATACTGAAAAGCTACAAAAAAATAAGATAATAGACTGTTGGGAGTAAATTAATAAAATTCCATGGAACAAATATTCAATAAATATACAAAGTACGTCCATAATCACTGTGAATAGCCTATTAGCTTTTTTTAGAGGCAGATTTGTGTTGTTTAATGACTCACACTGACATTTGAAGCTAATGTTGAATATCGTGACGTATTTGGAAGCAACATAAAAGATTCAAAAGCTTTGTTGTCATTTGTTTGTTCACTTTTTGGATTTGTGTGGACTGGCTGCGTGGTGCAAGAGAGTCAAGTAAAGTGTGATTAAGAGCTTTGTAATGATGTTTAGGCCAACGCGGGCACGGCGGCGTTGGAAACAATGTGCTCATGGAAAGAAAGCATTTCATGCATTTAGGCCAACGACGACTGTTCAATTGGAGAAAAGTTGCGGTTCTTTTTTTCGTTTCTTTTTTTGGTACCAAAGTCAGAGTTGATGAAACGATTAAACAAACTCAGCAGACATCGTCAATGCGACACTGGTTAATGAACGTCGTTAAATGATGATTAACTGGAGCGGATGTTGTTGGCCTTTTTGTACAGAATCTTTCCATTTATTTATTTTCGATCCAGGGGTCCTTGGTTTACTGTACTATACGATTCAGTGAACTTTTTCGGAAGAGTGGTGTAAAAATCCTCATCACTTAGTGGCGTACTTCTTTTTCCATTTTTTACTGGATTGTTTAATAATATTTATGGCCAAAGAGTGTTACTTATGTAAATATTTACAGCATTTATGTCTTACTGTATGTTCCCGGGTTACAAGGGTTACACTGCTGTGTCGCCCTCTTGTCAATTCATTTCATTAAAAAATATTCTTCTTTCTTCTCAAAGTAGCGGTTGAATCGTGCCACGGCATACCTAAGACAAAAAAAAAAAGCAAACACAAGTTGTTAGGACACTTTTTGATGCTTTCAATGGGTTAAAAAAAAAAGTCGTAGCTGACGTTGGAATATACAGTAATTTCATATAAGGGAGACAAAATACAGACATGCCAAGGTTAGCTTAGCGCTAGCTAGCAGCTTGTACGACACAAGTGGATGGATTTCAAATTGTCCACCATTTTGTCTATACAGAAGCACCACTGGCCACTGTAATGTGGTTTTTCTTACAATTACAGGTCGTCTAGGGTGGCTTTTTATTCTCTACAGTGTGTGTTAAAAGGAGAGGAAATATTTAGCAAATGGATTCTTGTGTCATTGTTAAACAAGTGATGAACACCTTCCTTTCTTCGCACATATAAAACATAGACCAAAAAAAATGGCTGTAAGCGCTACATCTCTTGGCTAACTGTACGTGTACACGTGTGCCATCCAACAACTAAGTAGCTTTTTATTTTGTCAAGAGAATCCACTTCCTTAACTTTGATAAGGTTTTATTGCTTGAGTAAAAAGCAAGATAAAATCCTTTGATTTTAGCTTTTATTCATCCATGCATTATTACTTTTCTATTCCACTTTCTCCAACTTTATATTAAAAATAATCACTCATTTCAAGGTTACTTGGACAAGAGCCCATAATATTGATTCGTTCCCAAGTTAGAAGTTAATAAGCTTTTTAAAAACATTTCATTTAGCAATGGTGGCAGGTCACGCTGACAGGACCGACGGTTTTGTGGTCCAAACGTATGGTGTTTGGTTCCCTTTTAATCTGGAAAAAAAGGGCTTTTGCAACCACATTATCACACAACCTGAGGAACGCCATCGCCCTTGGCCCTTTTTTATAAAAACTTTTTGGACAAAGCAGCATTCAGTACTCTCGGCCATCTGTGTTGCTGTGTGATACATAAACTTTTACTGGCTTGTAGTCACAATGTTTTAGTTTAAAAAACTATATCTATACATATTTCAGTATGACAATCCTCTTTTGGTTCAACATTTGGCAAAGACGACTCTTAAAATGTTATTACATGATTTCAGTTAAGAGAAAAGAATACAATAATTTTTTATTAATAAAATAAAAAAAGAGATAGTTTTAAAAAATATATTTTTTTCTCAGGTCAAAGCATTGATATGTAAACATAATTAGTACAAATATTTACATTTAGTTGTAGCCACCATATGTCCGAGTTAATGGATGCACACAACGTTGTGGAGTGATCACATGTCAAAGTTATGGACCCACACAAAGCTGTAGAGTGACCAAATATCAGACTCGTGAAACCACGCAACATTGTGGAGTGACCGCATGTCAGACTCATGAACCCACACAATGTTGTGCTGTAACCTCATGACAGCATTATGCACCCACACAACATTGTGGAGCAAACACATGCCAAAGTCATGGACCCACACAATGTTGTGGAATGACCACGCCAGACTTTAAATACAAGGACGCACACAACAGGTGAAAGATTATATAAATGTAAAAAATATATATAATATGAATCACATTTTACATGAGTTTGCAGAAACGGGCACCACCGCCTTATGAAAATTTAACTTTTTTTTCTATTAGAATTGTAAGGTTTTTATTCCTTGTTAAACAAGTCAAAGATGATTTTATTATATTGTAAAAAAAAAAAAAAGCATTAAAATTATTGGGGTCCGGCCCTGAGTTTTTAAATTATGTCATTATTCTTTGGAAATAATCCAAAGGAGACATTTCAGCAAATAAAATCAAGTATATTGTCTGTGAAAGTAAAATTGTGCACCTCTGGAGAAAAAAAAAAGAACTCTTAAGGCACATTTTACATTTAAATGAAGCACCAGCCTCAGAGTCCATCCAATTCATGTGCACTTTAACTCAAGCTGACAACTCAAAAAGTAGCGTACTTAACGTTTATCATGATCGCGGATGAAACCGAGACCTTTTTTTTTCTTTCTTTCTTTCTTGCGAGAAGAAAAATGAAAAGCAGGTATTGCCTTTCACAATGTCCTTTTGTGCAAAAATGGACTTTAGCAGCAGCAGTGGTGGACCTCCTCCTTGTTCATTTCCTCATAATAATGTCTTTGTCAAAATAACAGGGCTGTCTAGCCAGCGCCACCGCACATCTAAACCACACGCGCGATCACACACACACGCGCACACACATAAGTGAGCAAAGTAAATATGGAGTCAAGACGTTCCTATTGTCACAATGCACATCTGGCTTGGATTAGAGCACAAGGCCGCACAGACGCCTGTCACTCGTCGGGAAGTCAGTGGAGATTTGGCTCAGGGGGTTAACAGTGGGAGGAAATGGGCACACACACACAAAGACGCACGCACACACACGCACACACACACACACGTTTCCATGACTTCAGACAACATTTACAACGTTTACTCGCATTGGTTTCATGGATACTTACCTCTAACTCTAAAAGTCTGACTTTGGCCCTTAAGCTATCTTCTGAAAGCACTTTGGGGTACTACAGTACAATATACCCATGTTAAATGGGCCACACATACACAACGTTGTGGAGAGGTTACCTACCAAACTTTAATTGCTGTCCGAGCATCCATATCCACAGAACATAAGATCCTAAGCTGATTGGGTGGAACTAATGTCACTTGTCAATTTAAACATGGACACAGACACAACATTGTGGAGCAACCACCTGTCAGGGTCTACTGGAATGATTTTTAAAGATGAAAGATGCTATGTCCAGATAACATTTGAGGCAAATTGGGTGGGAAAAGATAAGTTGTATAGCTCGTCAGAATATAAACATGGACCAACACAACATTGTGGAGTTAACATAGGTCTGAGTAATGGATGTGCTCAACATTGTGGAGCAATCACATGTCAAAGTCATTGATGTACACAACATTGTAGTCCGTGTCATGGATCCACACAATATTGTTGAGTGAGCACATAACTGATGCACACACCATGTCCAAGTCATGGACCCACACAATGCTGTGGAGCAACCACATGACAGACTCATAGACCCACACAATGTTGTGGCGTGACCCCATGCAAGACTCATGGATGCACACAACATTGTGGAGTGGCCCCATGCAAGACTCATGGATGCACACAACATTGTGAAGTGACGGCTTGTCAGCATAATGGACGTACAGCATATAGTGGAAAAAACAAATGTAAACTTCATGGGCTCATATAACACTGTGGAGCAACCATATGTTAGACCCATAAACCCACACAATGCTGTGTAGCAGCCACATGTCAGATTCACAGATGCACACAACATTGTGGAGCGACCAAATGTCAAGGATATAAACCCACATAAGATTGTGGCGTGACAACAATGTCAGAGTCACATGCACAAAACATTGTGCAGTGACCACATGTCAAGTATATAAACCTATACCATGGGATGACAACATGTCAACGTTACAGACCCACACAGTAGTGTGGAGCAACCACGTCAGGGTTATAAACCCACACAAAATTGTGGAGCAACAACATGCCAGACTCAAGGATGCACACAACATTGTGGAGTGACTCAAAACTCGTAAGTTGAATAAATTGTAAGTCAGGGTACGACCATACGTGTATTTGGGTTAGGGGGTGCGTAGAGGTCAGCAGGCTCGCCATCCCTTCAATTTCCCGCCGTGCTTGGCAAAAGTTAGCACTTAAATGAAGGTAACCTGACCCGGCTGCACGCTAACTCGGGGGCGACCGGGGAGCAGACGCCGGCGGAGGGGTTCGAGGGACACGTACGCAAACGCGGGAGCGACGGCCGGGCAGGAACAATAGGGCCTCTGTGCTTCGGCACCCCTCTGGATCACATTTCCTCACGGGGTCTACATCCAAATGAGGCGAGGGCGCTGCCGTTGATCTCGCAGGAGGTTACGTGGGGGGAGGGGGGCGCGCAAGAGGGAGGCTGCCGGGTGTCTACATTGATTTGGATCATCGTGGTGGTACGGGACAGACGCAAAGACTGAAAGGCAGAGGGTGAGGCTTTTTCACACAACGTTAGCAATAAATTTAAAATACTCTGGATCTTTCACATGGATCTCATCAGGGAAAAAGGCAACAAAAACAATTATAGACAGTGTAAAAGGGGCTTAAGTCTTTTACACATAACCAATTAAAGGCTGTGCTAAGTGAATTCAGAGATTTGTTTCTATGTACATTATAAGTTTGAAGCTAACGGGCTGAAAACATGCAAAGCCTGAGAACTTTGTAGTACTCTAGAGTGCCTCGTTGTCAGCTGCGAGTGTGCGCATGTAATGGAGAGATGGCGGAAGAGCAAGGATTTTATTTATTTATTTATTTCATTTATTTTCAAAAGTCTAGAGTGTGGACAGGGGCTTCTCGCTTAGATGGTCGCTCTAGAGCGCCTCGTTGTCACGCCGTGGTAAAGCCCCACGATGATGCGGTGGGACATATGCTAGCCATGACAAAGTACTGATATGGCATAAATGTCTGCAATCATGTTTAAAATACAGTAGCTGTTTTAACACAACAGCTCTTGTATTGGATGTGGATACTTTTGTGAACCAAATAAATTGAAGGAAGCACAAACCTGTGGAAGTCGAAATCAATCGAGGAGTAGTGAGACTGGAGAATTGCCCACAAACCCCAGAAGAAGTTGGATGCCTAGTTGGAGTAAAAAGCATAAAAATCAGTCATCCGATAGGTTGTTTGGCCACAGTGTGATAATTAAGGGATTCTAGTTAAAGGGGAAGTCAACCCATTTTTTGTGACAATAATATGTTCTATGCAGCCCCACTAGTCTAAATATGGTATGTGGTTAATATTGCGTTAAGCAGCAAACAACCAATCACAGAGCAGCTTCAGAAAACAGGTGAACTCTGATTGGTTGTTGCCTGAGCCCTGAGCAACACTGATGTCATCTTCAGTCGTCAGCAAGTGGCAAAATGGCCGCCCCCTAAGATGGATAAAAACGGCTGGATTTTGCTTCATAACTCATATTCCGAAAATGTAATATTAATCAGAATGTCATGTTTAGACTAGTGAGGTCACATATAACATATTATTGTCAAGAAATGTTTGAAATGCTTTATTTTAAGGGACGCCATTTCAACTAAAAAGAAAAAAAATTCTGTAGTTAGAAACAAGAGTTTTGAATTTTGAGTGCCAGTTCAAGCTCTAATTTTAATATATAAATATATAAATCGCTGGATCAGCCAAACTATGAAAAAAAGTGGGACTTATAGTCCAAAAAAATATGTTAGTTTCTGATCAGGATAATACGTAGCCATAAACTCCAAAACAACTCAACACCCCGTTGTTGGCCAATAGTTGTTTGGTGGACATTTCGACCATAAAAGGACACACAAAAAGTTTCAAGGAAGTTGACCAGGAAGTCGGACATTTTGATTCAAAGCAGCCATTTTGGGCAAATTCCAAGCCTTGCTAATTCCAGGGCTTGGACCAAGTGAGCCCCCAGTCAAAACATTATCAGTTTGAACACAGTCCTTCCTAGTTTTTCACAAAATTATTTCCCTTTATCCGCTCTGAAAAACGTCCACATCATTTGTGAGTGTCCCTCTCATGTCATTGTTGGAGCGCGTTTAAGCCTGATAGTCCACTAAGTATGACAATTACATTCAAAAAAGTCTTTTCAGTTTCTCATTTTTCCTCGTGTCACTTTCCAATCAACTCGCAGAAACTCCATCACAATCGAAGCTGCGCAAGGTCACATTTTCAGACATGCTCGCAATTTTTTGTCTTAAACAGGATTTAAGTTATGAGGCAAGTCGTCGCTCACCAAGGAGAACTTGCAGACTTGCACGTAGAGTCGCGTCACCTCGTCCCGTGTGACGCTGACGTCTTGCCCCGTGCAGTGTTTGTAGCTCAACAGGTAGGCCTCCAGCCAGTCGCTCTGCAGGCGGCGGCTCGGGCAGCGGCTGTAGTCCAGGTCCTGGACACCTTTCCAAAAAAAAAACATCAGTCGTATTATCGGAGGTCAGTCTACATAAATATGACATGGATTTTTATTCAACTTTGAACCTCATTGTGTTTTGGGGAAAATTCTGACTGTCTGTAAATTTTGCCTTTAGAGTCACGGTGGAAGTAAAGACCTCCTTTGTCGAATGTCTCTGAAAGACAAGTTTTAACATTTAAAGGCCAGATTATTGGGTATCTCTCTGGAATAAGATTTTAAGAATGATTTTTTTCACCCGAATCTGCTTGGAAAAGGATCGACAATTGTGAATGTTTAACCTGGTGAATATTCATTGAGTTAGAATTAGTGTTTGAGTAGCTCGCGGACAGATTTGCAATCTGAAAAAAAACCATTCAAAACTGACCCTCGAGGAAGCCGCCAACCAGGAACTAGAGTGAAAACAGCCCACCAATCAGGAGCGGCCGTTGGCACGGCGAAATTTGCATATACCACTCATAGTAGCTTGCTTCTTGGCTGGAGTAAGCAGCCAATCAGGAACGAGCACTTATTTTTTTATTTTTTTATATGCCAACGTATGCATTTTGTGACCACTGTTGATTTGTGTTTGAAAGCAATAAAACAAAACAAAAAATGGTTATAAAATAAAAGTTGTGACACATGAGTCGCTGTTGTTTTGCTTTTCTAAGGTTCGAGACCCCTGGGTTAGGGTGTGCTCAATAGTGAGTCAGGCAGATCATAGGACTTTTTTTTTTTAATATAAATTCTGGTTTTGATCCCTTTAGAGATGGGTTTAAAAAAAAATACTATGACTTAATTCTCATCCCATAATGTTTTTCTTATAAAAATAAGACATTTAGCTGTCTCTTTGGGGCATTATTAAAACGCAATAAGACGGCAGTGATTTACACGGTATGGCCTCATCACTTGGCATCACGACGATGGCTGCATGTCATTAGCTAGCGTAAACACGCTGCTGCAGTTAGCAATTATCAGAGGAAGAAGAACAGATACGCGGATTTTAAAAAAAAGACGTGAAAAAATAGAATTACTGATTCACCTCCTTGAGTAAATTTTTAAAGTACACTCGGGGGGAAAATAAACACTCAAGAACAGATACCTGAAAAATCTATTTCAGTACAGCAATAAAACTATTAATTTTGTAGCAAACCTACCTGCAAATTCATTGAAGTGATTGCCAATATCGAAGGCCTGGTAATTGTACTCGGCATACTCATAGTCGATGAATCTCACTGTCCCTAAAGGAGGGGAGGAAAGGAGGGGGGGTTGACGTAGAAATTGGAAAAAGACACTCAAAAAAGTATTAGTAAACTCAATTAATCTAAGTTGGGGATACGTACATGGCACTGCTTTTTTGTATTTTATACACTCTAAAAACAGTTGGTTCAAAAGTAACCCAATTATGGATCAAAAATAGACCGATCCACTTTATGGGTTAATTTGACCCAACATTCTGGGTTGTTTTATACAACATTTTTTGACCCAATGAAAGGATCTGACCAGTATTTATAACTTATTTTACACTAAAAGACCCTTTTTTTTTTTTTACTCAAAGTTGGGTCAAATTTACCCAAGTAGAGGATCGGTCTATTTTTGACCCATTGTTAGGTTATTTTTGACGCAACTATTTTTAGAGTGTATATTCAACACAGAGCAGCAATTTAAATAACTTTGAATTAACAATTATTTTTTTAAAGGGAAAAAAAAGTTATATTTTACAACACACTCCCCTTAAAATTAAGCACATCACACAAAATGAGCAACTACTGCAGTTTTCTTCAGTGATTACTTCACCACCTTTTTTATTCCATATAAACCCACCACAGACTTTTCGTATTGTCAGCAGTATTCATGCAGGTTAATTACAAGCGAAGGCTGGCGCCCTGCGACATTGCCCGCATGTGAAAATAATTCATAAGGCATTCCCAGAAGCACGAGTCCCCCCGCCAGCTCACCCTGCTGGCGGTCGTGGATGATGTTTTTGGTCAGGAGGTCGTTGTGACACAACACGGTGGGCGAGCCCAACGGCGAGAGGTGTCGCTCCAGTGACTCCGCCTCCGTCGACAACCTCGCCAAGCTGGGTAACTGCGGGCCGGGCGCCGAACTGTACAGTGGCACAAACCGCAGGGAAAAAAGTGTTGAGTTGTAGATCTGAGTTTGCGCAAATGTTTCGCAAAGCTCGGGACATCTTTAATTTAAATGTGTTGGCAGCATCGCGTGTTGGACGTTAACATCTCTCCTCACAACAACTCTAAAATGAGGTTTTGGTGGGGTGTGAGTCGTTGAAAAATTCAGCCACTTAAGTCAGTTTAGTGACTTGAAATTTGGTAGGCATGTCTATCATCAGTAGACCCCGAGAGGTCGTATCCGAAAAAGACATGGGGAGCCTGCCATTTTGGTTTAAAGAGGCCATTTTAGGCTCATTTAGCCTATTTCTGTGACCAAAAAATTATATTTAATTTGATTGCTATGAAATTTAAAACACAGGCAGATGAGTGACACTATATATTTGTAAACCATTTGAATATTCGCCATTGGGTGGTCGAGGGGTATGGCAGTGAAAATAATGGAAGTTGATGACTCATATTGAATCTGTAGTGCAGCCCAGAAGTCCCCCCCCACCCCCCACCCCCCAAAATAAAAAGCTACTTTCACTTAGCAAAGTGTAATTTAGGAGATGTGTATATCATGAGTAGACCCACAAACAAAGTCTCAAGAGGCAAAAAAAAAAAAAAAAAGACGCAGGGACCCTGCTGTTTGGATTTGAAGTGGCCATTTTAGGCTTATTTAGTCCATTTCTAAAGCTTCTAGAAGGAAAGAAAGAAAGAAAGAAAGAAGGGAAAAAAGAGGGGAAAAAACTCCACAGCAGATTTTTTCCCGATTGCTACCATATTTAAAGCACATATAGCACATTTATTAGACAGATGAGTGATGCTACAATGTGAAACATTTGCGTGCTCACCATTGGATGGGGGAGGGGCCTATCAGCAAAAAATGACAAGGATTATTTGCAACAAGTACTGTACTACAATTGCGCATCGTATGTGCATTGCAGTCCCGCGAACCAGAAAAAAATGGCTGAACAAGAATCTTGTTGATTTCGATTTTGAAAGCTCTTTTGACTGGTTCTTCCTTTGCACACCCTGAAATTTGATAGCTTTCTACTTCCTGTCTGACTTGCTTCAAAAGTCACGCAGTCGTTCGCTTAATTGCAGTTGATCACCTGCATTAATAAACCCTGATGTTATAAACCCTCCTGATTCCCTTTCAGCTCAAGTGCGTCGATTAGTACGAATCTTTTGAACCCGTCGCCATCTTTTTGGGCGGCATGCAATGCGTCCGCCTCCTGCTCATTAGCGGGAATTTCCTCCGTTTATCAATGCGACTTATTTACATATGACTCTGACGCCACGTTGCCTTTTCTTTGCACTGTTGTACGCTCGCGCCAGTGCATGCCAGCGACCCAGCGGGAGGCCTTTTTCGCATGCACTATTGCCCTCAGTGTGTGCGCGTGTGCGTGTGTGTGTGTTGCAGCTGCGCGCCGCCTATCTATGCGCAGCGGGTGGCGCCGTGGCTGAAGACCTCCTCTGCAGGTGCACCATCTTCCTGCTCTTTCTTTGGACGTTTCCTCTGAAGATCACATTCACGCTCAAGAGTACAAAAGTGTCTCTGATGCCTCTCCTCGCAAAAAGACTAATGAATACGCGCACTCATGTACACGCGCTCACATACATGCTGCTACTCAGAGTGGGTTGGTGGCTCACGACACAGCACCATCTATTGGGCCTCCGCGAGAGGTGCAGCCTGCGTGGACAAAGCTTGAAGACTGGCAGAAGTATTTGTGTGACATTGAGAAAATGTGAGTCTATATTTTTACAACTTGTTGTCGCATTGCAGTGATTTGAAGACATTATTGTAAAATTATAAATTAAATTGAAATGCCATTTATCTGCTTCAACGACCAAAAACACGAGGAAAAATATACTGTATTGTATAAAACATGACAAAGTTGACTAGTTATATAAAATGTTATATGGACGTTATTTAAGGGGCGTGGCCTAGTGAGGGATGTCAGAAGCTGGAGTTGAGTTGGCTTGTTATTTTACAAGTGAGCGCGAGTTGTGGCATACAGCAGCTCGTAAGTGTTCTCATTTAGATTTTTTTTGGACTGTTTCTTCTATTCAAGCAATGGCTCGTAACTCAAAACTCGTACTCGCGTTCGTAAGTCAAGGTGTCACGGTAGGCTACATGCTTTTTGTTGGAGAGCTACATTCAATGAATAGCATGTATGCTCAATTGTTTTAATAACAAAGCAGTTTTCCTAGGTAATGATTAAAACAATTGTTTTTTAGATAAAAATGAGTGAATCAGTGATGTAAAAGTGTAAAGTGATGATCACTAATGTAAAAATAAAATAAATTAAAATATATAGATATATTTGGAGGGGTGCATCTTGAAATTGCGGGGCGAAAACTGCACTTTTAGTACGAATGGCGAGCATAAAACCTCACTTTTATATTTTCTTTCATCTTTACTTAAAAAAAATGCTGGTCACATTGCCAAAATGGAAGGACAATATTGTAAAAATGATGCTAAAGTGCTGACAGGTTATTGATTTAACAAGCATGACTTAGTAGTATTAATAAATGTCCATCAGTGAGGAAAATCATAATCAACATATGAAGCTATAGCATGACTTCATCAGGAAGTGATGTCTGTTCTTTGTTTCGTTCCCATATCTGACCTCGCGGGTCCCCCTTGTCAAAGATAACCTAAGTAATTATATATACACATTATATTACAATAAGTCATTCTAACAAGTGGCCTCCCTCGAACGGAGCCTGGAAGCCATGAGAGGACACAGAAATGTTGCTGGATTCCGTCAGGGTGCCGTTCACGTTTCACCTTGCAGCTCACAACCACCACCATGGCTAAATGGCAGGAAGTTGACAAAATTATAAGACACACATGCTAATTGACGCTAATGTGGCTATACATGGTCTTGATCCTGCACTCATTTTTCTTATCACTGTGGATTTTTTTTAACTAAGTTTTTAAAGTTACTTATTATTCTGTTCTAAATTAATTTAGATTGTTTTGGATTACATAGAGGTACTGCATTAGTATAGTAAGTACACAATGGGCAGCAAAGAGGGAATAACGGTTAGCACGAGTGGCGTTTTCCTTCTTTTGGCATTTTCGTAGACGGGTGTAGTTAGAAATAGCATTTGCGCCGTTGTGGGGCCGAACAGAGCCAACTTGAATCCCAGCCAATAGAACCAGCTCCCCTCATTCTCTTTAAATTTAGCGAACATGGGCAACATGCTGAGAGCGTGATGAATTCACTTGAGTACATGCAGGTGATCGGCGCGTTTATAAGGAACTGTAAGATCTCCACTTGATGATGTCATTTGGCCGTTGTGAAGTGGGCACTTTGGAGACAGTTGTTGTCCAATGAAAAGCGTGTATCTCCATTTTTTTTGTTTCTATCCAAATTATTTTTTAACATCCTTAGTTATTTTTTTTAGATCAAAAGAAGCTCATCAAGGGCGGTTTATTACCTCGACCCGGCGAGTTTGCCGCTGTCCTCTAACAGCGTGAGAAGATGAGACAACTTGGTCCACAGCAGACGCTTGGGGGGGTGAGCGCTCGGTGGACGGATGGAGTGGATTCTCGCCATCTCCGCCGCGATCAATCTGCGGGGGAGAAGAATATTTTTTGTACCCCTTATCTCCTTTTGCCGGGTGATGTTTTCCATTCTATGTCGACAGTGATAACTAAACATGTCACCACAAGAAAGTGTGCACTATTATTGTAATGGATAGATTTTTTGGAGCCATACCAGAAAAAAAAAAAGTTTTAACATGGCAAGTTTTAAATAAGTTATCATGTTAAAATGTGATAAGTTTGGCTGCCCCATTGGGCGAAACAAAACAAAGCAATTTTTTCTGTTACAGGTCACTGGCGGAGTAGAGGTATGTGTCTTCTTTTTAAATATGAAATCTTTGTAAACAACACTTAGTCTTAGTTTTGCTTTTTTCACAGAATTATAGAAGAGCAGCATTGTCGCATACAACTTTGATTAAAAGATGCAAAAAGGACTCCATCACCGGCCTGAACCCAAAGAAATCGCTAAGCTAGTTGTCATATAATAACTTTGTGTTTTAACGTGATGTAAAACGTGAAATTTAGCCTACATGAAAATTTTCTAAAAAATAAGTGACAATTGACTCTTTAACATGAAAATGTTCAAATGTGAAAATTATCACATTCAAATTTGATATTTATTACATTAAAACGTAACATCATGTGACATGACAATGTGATAATAAGCACATTAAAACATGAAACTTATCATGTTATAACGTGATATAGAACCTTTTTTTCTGTTGTGACAGCAATACTTTTCCATTTATTGAATCATCCATATTTATAGATTTCTTAAGTCATCCTTGTATGGATGCCAGAAGTCTTTCAGAATAAAAATAAAAAATTGGACTGAAGAACTGAAATTTCATTTTAATAAGTCGAGCAAGACCTCAATTCCGCGAGCATCAGAGGATTAACTCCACACGCATTTACTTTTGCTTTGGCTTTTATTGCAAGACTTATGCCAAAAGATCTGCCACATCCAATATGGTGGACGCGTTGACGTATTACAGCAACGGGTCAACTCGCTCTATAGTCTCAACATGTATATGCCGATTTACACTTGTATGGCAAAACAAGCAAGTGAATGGAATAGTTGCGACCTGTATACGGAGGGCTGATACAGCAGCCTGTCTTCCAGCACGTCTCCAGGGACAAACTGGTAGCAGATGCCGTTGCGGAAGCTGCAGTAGATCTGCGGGCCGCAGCCGTGAGCGTGGAGGAGATGGAACATTTCCACCTCCCGCTGGCGGTCCACAAACAGCTCGGTCCGTTGTCCGTAGACTCTCACCAGCACGCAGTCAGACTCGTCAACGGAGCAGCCCAGCAGCTGGTTGGTGATGCCCTCAGTGAATGTCTGCCACCACGTAAGAATATTAGATTTAGTTTTGAAATCAATTGAGTTGATGTTCAAATATTTTATGTTGAAATGGGCCATTAGAATCGTTTACCTGTGGGCAGTATTTTATTTTGAAATGGCTTGGTCAGAACCAACAAAATGCCAAAAAATGGTCACAATAACGCCTAGGGGTTTTAAAAAAATAAAATTGAACTCCATAATATTGTGCTTGATAAAAGCACATAGTCATGACGTTTCATGTATTTTTCTTTTTTCGGACTATAAATCACACTTTCTTTCATAGTTTGGCGGGCACTTGCTGTGACTTGTAAAACGCAGACTAGCACCCAAAATCCCCGTTCCCTAATCTTGTTGACAAGATTGGATTAGAAACTTTTGCTTCTAATTCCCCAAAATTCCTTCCGCTTGGTATTGTGGTCAATGGGAGAAACCACATTCTAAATTAGTGATATTAGTGCAACTTTGTACTCCGGATAGACTAATAGCCTGAAAAATACGTTAAATAGTTTTTGCCAATTTTTTTTCTCCCACCAATTCAATGGTCATTGTGCCGCTCCTTTTGGTGTGTGCACCTTGCCTACCAAAGGGAAGTATACTATAGATGTAGGGTAAAAGTTAAAGTAAGTCAAAACTCATCATAAAAGCTCAGATTTATATGATCAATACTGTTATTTTCCAAACATTATTATTCATATTTTTATATGCAAGGCATCTACAAATTTTGAACAACTCTTCGTAACCCAAGATGGGTGAAGTGGAAATTCCAAGCAGCACTAGCGCAAGCACTAGAAATGAAACCATCTGACATCATTGAAAATGAATAGCGTTCTCGCTCAGATATTCAGAGCTCCCCATTGAAGTGTCTGCTGACATGACACATGACACAATGTACACAACACTCGCACTCTCTCATTCTCAGCGGCAGTCCCAGAGCAGGTGTCGCTCGTTCGTGAAACAACACCCTCCCCCCCAAATAAATAAAAGCACAATACGCAATTAAAGTGGCGCATGTGGTCCGTGTGTGTGCTTTAGTAGACCTGCCGCAGATGGAGAGGTCACCCGGCTCATGTGATGTCACCTAACAAACATAAACTCAATTTTAAACTCTGATTGAGCCAACATGGCGACACAATGAGTTTCTTGTGGCTACATCAACACACCTCCACCCTCTAGACCTTATCCTTTAGTTTTACCTATTACTATTTTGTTGCCGTGTACAGATAAATGTGAGGAATAGCAAGCAAAATATTGAACAGTATTTCCACCGAATTAAGGGAAATATACGGAACATAAACATGGACGCACACAACATTGTGGATCGACGCTAATCGGCGACTGGCCTTCATGCGGATGTCTTGTGGCCTCCAGTGAGGTCTCAGCGTTCTGAAGAGGTCCAGGACGGAGGTACGAGCTTCACTTTTATCCACGTAGACGTCAATGTGGAGAAGATCATCGCTCGTCTTCATTTTCAACTTTGATCTCACGTCAGTGGACACTTTCTCCAAATCCACAACTACGTCCTGACTGCCGAATCAACAATCTATCCAGAGTGGCGACCAGAGGCCAATGTTCCCGTGGATATCTTAACATGACAAGAGTTTACTGATTAACAAGCATCACTGAACCATAGCACTGATACCTTTATGTGTGGTGAGCATTGGAACTGGTTTTAGGGACTGAATTTAAAAAAGTAAAAAACAATTCAAGGGGTCTGAGGCAATTTTCGTGGATCAAGCCAGCAACCTCCCAAAAGAGAATTAAAAGTCCCCTGACTCCAGCAACGTGAGGCCATTTTGAAATGGAAAGTGATCAATTTTGTTTGGGAAGGGGGGGGACTCTATAGAAGGGAAAAACTGTTTTGTTTTTTTAAGTTAATAACTGACATTTAAAAAAAAATTTGAAGTTAAAAATGAGAACATTTCATAACCCCCCCCCCCCCAATTTTTTTTTTAATGAGATATAATATAATAAGAAGAAGAACTCAATAGTTTCAGAAGTGCTGAAACGGATATACTATATATATTTTTTAATTTTGCGAATCCTTAGAAAAGTGAAACATTTCAGAAATCATTTTTTTTACATTAATTGTTTTTTTTTTATTCAAATCTTAATAAATAATATATATATATATATATATATATATATATATATATATATTAGGGGAGTTAGCAAAAATCGATTCGGCGATATATCACAATATTACAGCGCGCAATTCTCGAATATGCGGCCGAATCGATTTTTAAACATGAATTTTTTATGGGAATATTCAACAAAACGTCTTACTTAGGGTTAGGATTCACACATTAAGCATGGAAGAATGTTATATCAATGGAACATTAAGCCTTAATATTTTATTTCAGTGCTGTTCAAACGTGAAACAGACTGCAACCTATTTGTTAAATGCAGTGGCTCAGTTATAAGCCTGAATTTTCAGATAAATAAATACATTTTCCTACAAATCTTACAGTGTACATGTACAAGTTTACTGATTAGTATTTCCCAAATTTGAGTTTTAAAAAAATCGCAATAATAAATTTTTAAATTCGTAACGGGATTAATCGGTGTCAAATCATGACCTATGAATCGTGATACGAATCGAATCGCCAGGTGCTAGGCAATTCACACCCCTAATATATATATATATATATATATATATACATTTTCAGTTTTTTAAATCACATTTGTGACACATGTAATTTGTAAAAATGTTGTGGTGAGGTGACATGTACTGATCTTGACCTCTTCCACCAATACCAATTCAAAATTGATAGCGTTCTCTCTTTCCATGGAGTTAGTTGCATTTCCCCGACGCTTCATCAATTAAAAACAAACAAACCAACAAAAAAATATATATATTTGATACGGACAATATTATTTCTGGCAGCGATGCGGCAATAAATTAATGTGAAGCCGAAGCTGATGACCGTGTAAACAAAGTGAATTTCACGGGGTGTGTTGGAGGGGTGGGGGACTTATTAAATAATTTAGCCGAGATGTTTACTCCCCTGCATGCTTAACAGTAATTGCACCAAATACTTAACAAGCTTTTAGAAGCCAGCTCGCCATCAAAGAGCGTCTTCAGCATCAAAGAGCGCCGCCATTAAAAATGTACACAAACTAGACGTAGTTTAAAAAAAAAATAAAAAATATTTTGAATGCCACCTGCTGCACTTGTTGTCGTTGTTATGAGACGATAGACGGCGACGCTGATAGATGAGTGAACTTTTCGAGGTCTTTGATCCTCAGGAATGAATCATTGACAACGAGATCAACAAGCGGGCAACAAAAAGGTTACTGAAGTGTCTCTGTCTGCCTTTTGAAGCAAAACCGCTGGGAGTCACATTGACTTTATTCGGGAATATGTCGGAATTCATAAGTCGGCAGCTGCGGAGAATGTTTTTTAAAAGCAAGCAAAATCTTGTACAAAAACGCCAGCAGTTTGGAAATGTTGGAACAGGAATATGTGGCATTGTAAAATTTGAAAAAAAAAATTTTTTAATAACCTCATTTTGACTTGTCATCTTTTTGATTTGGATTTCAAAATTAAGGCGAACGCCTCCCTTATGTAAAACACAAAGTCGCTTTTACTTTTGCTGACCTTTGCGAAACGAGAGCATTCTTTTGATGACGAAGAAAACAGTTGTCGACGGTGTCCTTTATGCGCACATTTAACATTTTTGATGGAGTCTCGCACCGGCAACGCTATCTAGGCCTTTCATTTGTCAAGAGAAAAAAATCATTTCACACATCCGTACAGTATATTTATATTTCCTCTACAATCAAATATAAAATAGAAAAGAAAGTCTTTATTGGCATTGTAAGGTGCAAATACAAGGAAATTGAAATATGCACGTCTCTCGTCCCCCGTGAGGCCCCCCTGCAATCGTCACTGTCACTTCCACCAACACTTTGTGTGCAAACGCGCTAATGGACAAATTTAGCACATCAAAAGAGGATTCAATTTTCTTTTCAATCACGTCAGCTTGGAAGAGGAGCGTATCAACAATAAGGGGGCCATTACCGGGGCGGAGACATCCAGGCCGGATCGCGTCGCCACCGGAGCCGTCGCCAGCTCGCGGCCACGTTTAGCTGACAATTTGATTGTCGGGCAAATTTCTGTGGAATTTGCGAGTCCGAAATTTGCGAGTCAGTCCTCCATTAAGTGTCTGTGATTGGTCCAAAATGCTGCTGCTTGCTTACTTACTGCGGTGCTTGTAGGAGGGAGCACATAACCACAATTCTGGCCTCATTAAGTGGAGTCTCGAACTAATAATGTTCCAGTGTCGTGTTTATGTTTGCAATTCCGTTGTTCATGTAAAAAAAAATTCTTGGCTACAAATATTAAAAATAATTTGACATAATTTAAATAGTGCATTTTTCCCCCTTGTACAGTATTATCATTTTTTTTTCACACTGGTGACATTTTAAAAAATGATGAGGGCTTTTCAAAGCTCAATTCTTATGTGCGTGAAGATAATTTTTGTGAGTATGTTTATGTATTTATTTGTTTGTTTGAATTAATTCTAAGGATGGCATGTGTGGATTTCTGACAGAAAAGCCATTAAAGGCTGGTGCGGATCCAGAGCATTTTGTTTGGCCTTGACGGAGTTGTGACGGTTCCATTCTTTTAGTTTTAACTTCATATTCATATTCTTGTGTGATGTTGAAACGAAAGTCCGCTTCATATCTTTTCTTTCGATCAGCATGGTTTAAATATTGTGCCTTTTCAAGAATGACTTTTTCAGGCTTCTTAGATTAGTGTTCCAGTAGATTGTCGAGTGGCCGCTCCAGCGTGTTGTGTGCATGCGGGTTTATTTCTACTGCCTCAAATATGAGGCAACGTCTGCAAGGACAGTTATCTTTCTAGTATTCTATGATGTGTGGTTGCTTCACAGTGTTGTGTGAGACCATGTATTAGGGTTTAGGTTAGTGCAATCTGCCTCAACTCTTCTTTTTTTTTTTTAACACCGGTAAGAGTTTCAATAAACCCTGAAATGATCATCCCGCAGCATTGTAATCATGTTTATGTTCCAGGTGTGTATTTTTTAATTCCATCCAAGTCTAATGTAGTCACAATTACTTAATGTTATGCGGAGATAGTGATTTTAAATGACAACTAGTGTTCTAAAAGATTCTGATGTGGTCACTCCACAATGTTGTTTAATTCTATGTTTATGTTAAGGCAAATTCTTAGTTTCACTCAGTCTGACCCTAACATAGGTTTTAGTGGAGAAGGTGTCTTTAGCGGTGATATACTGCCGTGTGATCGCTCCACAACGTTGTGTGCCTCTATGCTTATGTTCTGGCGACTTGTTGGTCAGTTTCTTTCTCCAAAATAAGTCACTTTAAAATTGTTGTAAACTCCAGTTTCACTTGACATATAGTCTAATGTAACAGGAATTTTTTTTGTAGAAAAAAAGCCTACTAAACCACTGGCAAATAGCAAAAAAAAATTAGAATTACTTTTGTAGAAATAAAAGGCTTTCTCTGTAATCCACGAGCACAGCAGTTTAGTAAATACAGTAAATGTGGTCATAGTTGGCCAAGAGGTGCTTTGATGAAGCATCCAGACACATATTAAATATGTATCAACGGGTCTGTGACCTTGGCTCGGGCCTCACTTCAAGTTGAACTAAAAGCGAGACTGTCTGCAATTACAGACTCTTAATTACATATTCACTTTGAGCACACTGCTTGTGCTGCCCTCCACAGCACTCGCTTTAAAATAAAAAAAAAACACACACACATCCGTCAAGTGGCGTGTGCGCTTAGTATCTACTTGTACTCACAGCAAGTGTATGCTTACTGCTCTGATTCCATCTTTCAATACAAAAATAAAGTTATTGAATTTTTGCCGGCATCGCTGACATCCCCATTGTGCACATGCATGTAAATGCACAAGCACCAGTGAGGAACACGGGTCATCTGGCACACACGCTCTTGAAGTGTCTTTCATTGGTCTTAATAAAAACTTCATTATTCATTTGATATGGTTGTTAAGTGTGTCATTTTCGCAGTCAAGTTATGTGAGCTGACTTGAATATTGCGTTAGAATCGGAATCAAAATTAATCTTTTGAAAATTCAGCCCTGGAAAGCAGTTTGACTTAGCAACATGCTATTTGGTAAGATACCATGATGAGTAGATTGCACAAAAGTCTCCAACAGCCATGACGGGAAAGGCACAGGAAGTCGGCCATTTTGGTTTAAAGAGACCATGTTAAGGCAAAATGGCTGTTTCCAAGAGCCCTTCAAAGAAATTCCCCTTCGAAATTGTGTTTGATTGCAAGCAAGTTTAAACCTTGTGTTAACTTGTGAAATATTTGCGTTTTCACTTAGCAACATGAAATTTGGTGGAAAGGTCTATCATGAAAAGACCTTCAAAAAATGTCTCAAGAAGCCATGACGGGAAAGACACAGGAAGGCTGCCATTTTGGCTTTAGGGTTATTTCGGCCATTTCCAAGGGTCCTCCAAAAATGTACTTGTTGGACAGTTTTTTTTTTTATATTAGACAGATAGTTGTCAGTAAATTTTAATAAATTTAATACATTGTGTCATCTCGTGTGGCTGGAACATAGTGTTAAAGTTTGATGACTCGCCTTTGGGTTAGTCATGCAACCCTCAATTTTGTGAAAATGCAGCACCCAAATTCAGTTTCACTGAGCAACATGAAATTTGGTAGGTACAGTCTACTAAAATTTGCAAAATTTGACTTTTTTTTTTGCCATTTGCCAGTGGTTTAGTAGGCTCACCCGAGAACGTTTCGAAAGCTCAGCCTACACCGCCAGTTTCAATGAGCAATGCCTATCAAGTAGATGCACAAACAAAAAGTCTCTAAAAAGACACAGGAAGTCGTAAATTTTGGTTTGAGGATGTCATTCGGGGAGTTTGACCATTTCTATTTACTTCATGTATTTATATTCAATGTGGCAAATGCACAATAAAGCTAACAGGTTCACATCATGTCACAGTCGTGTATACACAATAAACAAATAGAATCCTACTGCCTCGCCGTCAGCAGAGAAAATAATCTCTCCACAAGTCTTCCGAGATCCTCACGTCGATGTGTGCGCACAAGGCCTAAATGGAGAAGGCGTGCTGTGGTGACACGTTAATGGTTAGCGGGCCCCAGAGGACTAGTGGTGGGGGGAAGCGTTTGTGTGTGTATGCGTGTGTGTGTGTGTCATATTCAAGTTATAGAAATTTTGCTTAAATGGACGCCTGTTATCATGTAATGTCTTATATAAAAATAAAAAAGAGAGAGACAGTGGAGGGAAAATGTTCAATTTAAATCCATTTAAAAGTGCATTTTTCACCATTTATCGTGTAGAACGCAAAGTTCTAATTTATTAGCAGTCAGACAAAATCTTATGGGATGAATTTGCATTTGAAGGATGTCCATAAGTAGACTCTTTGATCCCAAATAGATGACTTTCTGCGAATATTGTGATACATACAGTGAACGGTACATAAAGCATTCGTACATTGCATTCAAGGCGTTTTCTCTGTCGCAATTCATCACGTCCCCACAAAGTCAAGCATCACACACGCACATACATATACACACCCTCACACTTAAAAAAGAAAAAGAAAAGTGGGCTTAATAAAAAGAGCCTTTGAAAGTAACAAGATTGCGGTTGCTCAAATTTTAATCACTGCATTTCATTAATTCATTCCTTTTTCCACAAGCACGCTCACTCCAAACACGTCACGAGTTACTTCACACACAAAATGCTGTTTGCAATGTTTACTTTCTTTATCTAAATTTTCCTATTTACCGCCCACGAATAATTAAATAAAAAGAAATCACCGCAAGTTTGTGAGAGGGTTTCGGCTCAAGGACGTTATAAGATTAAAAACAAACAAAAAAAAGGATGCACGTGTGGCGTCCCGCTGACCCCCGTGCGCTTGAATGCATCGCGGTGCTTTCAGGCTGAAGGCAATTGGATGCAAATCCACAGAGAGAAATGTTTTTGTTTGAGGACATTGAATGCGCCACTCAACTCATCGCTATTCACTTTGGTGTACTTTGTCCGTGCGAACATCTAAAAACCCTCCCTTTCGTATTAGGGTGAAAAAAACACGTCTTTTGAACACGGTTAACAACCAAAGAGCAGCACCTAGCAAGACACGTGAATTCTTTAAGTTTGGCGTCTTCAACTACTTGCGTATTACTGGTTGGCTCTTTCGAGAAACAACAAAAAATGCACACAGTATTGGAAAAAAAACCAAAGTGTATGTGAAAAATGAGTCTTTAGGGTTGCAAGGAAAACCTGCAGAGGCTAATGCTAATTTCTGCTAAACTGTTAGCCTACCAACGAATTCCCTGAACCGAAGTATTTAGTGAACTTGGTGGCAGCAAATTAAACAAATAGAATGAAAGCAAAACAGGGATGACATTATCGCAAAGTCAGGATTGGGGAGTAACGGAAAACATGCACCGCCGTTACTTAATCAGATTGCAAAAAAAATTGAACTGTATTCCATTACAGTTACAGGAAAAAACATGTAATCAGATTACAGGTACATTTAAAAAAAGAAAAAAGGGGGGGATTACAATTACAATTACAATTTCTACTATGAGAGAGAGTGCGAAAGAGGGCGAGAGAGAGAGAGAGACAGAGAGATGGAGAGAGAGCGTGTACACCCGCGCCAGACAGAGAGAGAGTGACAGAGCGAGAGAGAGAAGAACAGAGTGAGAGAGAGCGCGTGTACACCCGCCCGAGTGGGACCGTTGCTACATGTCGGGGAGGTTGAAACGAATGAACTGACTAGTCGTGTCCTCCACACGCGGGCAGTTTGAAAAAGCTTCACGGACGGCAGTAAGAAATGGCGACCGGTATTCACTGGAACTTACTCGGAGTGAAAGTTTGAGCTGAGGGTCCAGCGGCATGCTACGCGCTGTAGCTTCTTGCTAGCTAGCCTGCTAGCCTACAACCGTAATGTGAGTTACACCTTCCAAACAAATCTTCCTCCCACCATTTCACTATTTAAACATCATACACAACATATACACGGCTAAACTTGCGACTGGGATAAAATTTCATTTTGCTGTTGATGTCACGCAACGTCATCTATCTATCAATCAATCTATCTATCTATCTATCTATCTATCTATCTATCTATCTATCTATCTATCTATCTATCTATCTATCTATCTATCTGTGAGGTGTGGTTGCTTTCAGTGACAGCATATGGCCTTCAATCAATTAATCAATTAATAGCCTACATTTTTAATTATACAAGGATGTTTGCTAATTGTAGGCTGCCCGGGTCCCTATCACCCGCAAATAGCAGGGGCACATTGTATAGAATATATATTGTGGTGATATGTATTTTTATTTTGTCTTCGTGAGCATACTCAATATTGGAGTAATCCAAAAGTAATCCAGTTACATTACTTTAATATTATGGTACTTGGATTACGTTACTAACCACATTTTTTAGCAGGTAACTTGTAACTGTAATGGATTACATTTTAAAAGTAACCCTCCCAACCCTGCGCAAAGTGAACCAAGTGAAGATGAAGGGTGGCATGGTAAAATCCACGGATGCTCATTTCTGATAAAGAGCTGTGATATACAGCAAGTCTGGACCAAAAACTACACATACTAATGCCAATAAATGCAACACTTTGCAAAGCAAAGTGAAACCAAGTATTTAACGCAAATGGGTCTTGAGGGTTGCACGGAAAAATGCTAATTTACGCTAAGAAGTTAAGCATTAGCATGGTGTAAAAGGTAGCCCGTAAATGCTGGAACGCGTTCCCGTCACTGGTATTTTTATTGAATGCGATTCAACTCATTTTTTTGTTCCTATTTGTGCCTTGAACATGGATCAAGACGGGCGACAATGGAGGCGGTGGGCGCGCGCCAGGAAACCCAAGGTTGGCGAGCTGAGCGAGAGAGAAATAGAGGAGAAAAAAATGCTTTTGATCAACTTGCTCTCACGGTCACGGTCAAAGGCAGCAGCGGCATGAAAAGAAAAAAAGAAAAGAACCTGTTTAGTGGTGCGCCGCCGATACATTCTGCACAAAAGACATACTTGATCACAAAGAGCACACACACACACACAAACATACACATTGTGTGAGCATGTGGCCTGAGGGGCAAAAGACAAAGTGAAGAAAAAGAAGAAGACAGAGAAGAAGATGAAGAAGAAGATTGTGTCTCCAAGGAGAACAAGGCTAGTGGCGGAAATGTTGTTTTGTTTCCCCACCACAAAAGGATAAGTTTCGCTCTGCAACACCCACAATTCTGTTTGGGTCGCTCCTTCAAAACTTCTTTTCAAAGCCATGCTGGACCAACACAATGTAAACGTGAAAATAAAAGAAGAATATTAGACCAAAAATAGAGAAAAATATTATGGAGAAAAAAAAAGTCAAGACTATTATAAGACAGAAAATGGAGAGCAAAAAGTTGTTTGCAAAGCAATACAATACAGAAAATACTAAATATAAGACAAAACATTAAATGACAATGGCAACAATTCTAGGAATCAACAAAAATAGTAAATATTAACCTATTGGGCCAAAAAAATACACAAATATTCAAATAATTACAAAATATTTGGAAAGAAATGTAAAAGCCTAAGAAACAAATATGCACACTATATACATATATATATATATATATATACATATACGTGTGTGTGTGTGTGTGTGTGTGTGTGTGTGCGTGCGTATATAAACTGCTAAATGTTGCAAAAAAGTCTCATTTCATGAGATAATCAAAAACACTAGAAAAAATGTACTAAAATTTGGGGAAAACATGGAAAAAAGACACAAATATGAGTAAGATACAAAATTTGAAATAAAAAAAATACATTACACAAAATAATTTCACAAAAATACTCGAAAAATAATTACATAATTTTAAAACATCCAAATATTAGGAAAAATAACATAATAGCCAAGAAATATTTTCAATACCTTAAAATACTTAGATTGGATGAGAAAATTAGTGAAATATTAGCAAAAAAGAACACAGAAAAATATATTACCATCGCATGAGCTTATTTCTGCCATTTTTGATGCGACCTAACATCTGCATTTGTCTTTCTTTCTTCCTCTTTGTCATCTTCTCCTTCTCCACAAAGGCCTTGCTGTTCTCGCTGCTTCAAAATCCTGCATTCAGAGCAATCCAAAGCACTGACAACTGTGCTAAGCTTTGCACAAAAACGCCAAATGTGGGGAAATCGACCGGAAAAATGACAATTGGAAAAGTCCTCTTAAGAATAAAAAGCTGTCATTAACACCGTCTGCAAGTTGTCTTTCATGCCATTGTGTCAAACACTTGCATTCAGTGATCTTTATGTGCTGCAAAAAAAAAGGGCCACTTTGCCCCCCTCCAAGGGTGCAATTAAGCAGCTCACACACATTGCAAGAGCGCGGGCCACCCAAACACATTTGTTTTATTCATGTGCCCCGAAGGTGGAAAAAGAGGAAGTCCAGTGCAGAATATCTCTTCATCTTATCAGACAGATGCAAGAATAAGAACTGCTTGTCTTTATTACATGCGTTGCAAACAAGCTTTCCTTTTAAATAACGAGAAAACAAAAGACAATTTAACATCTTCCAGTAGCACATATGATCATGACAAATAATGGAAATTCACATGAAGAGGATTATTAACTATGTATTCTAAGAAAGACAAGCTATGGCAATAATTCATGCACGGAGTAATCATAAGAAACAATAGTGAGTTGTTAATGGAAACAAGATCTCTAACTGTAATGATGAAGTTAGTATGTGGTTATGTAAATACAGTGGCTTGTATGACTGTAATATTACAAATGTGTATCTGATTTAAGAAAATTAAAACACTGAAACAAGCCATTATTTTAGTAACATTCAGACTTCTTTCTCAAAGAGCAAACTTCATCCGATATATTATTACTTCATCCTTGGTACATTGATTTTATTCTAGTAATAATCTGCCTTTTTTTCCTTTACAAAGTAAAAATAAAAATCAACAAAATGTAATAATTTTTGTACAATTCAGATTTTTTTCCCCTGGAAAATCCATTTTTCAATCCCGTAATATTTACATTTTTAACATCACTGCATGGCATTCTGATTAATATTACATTTGTGGAATATGAGTTATGAAACAATATCAATATCAGAAGGCGGCCATTTTGCCACGTGCTGTCGAGTGAAAATGACATCCCAGTTGCTCAGGCAACGACCAATCACCGCTCACCTGTTTTCTGAAGCTGAACTGTGATCGGTTGTTAGCTGAGATCTGGGCAACTGTGATGTCATTTTCACTCGACAGCACGTGCCAAAATGGCCGCCTTCTGATATTGATTAAAAATGCTGGATTTTGCTGCTTAACCCATATTCCATTAACGCAATATTAACCAGAATACCATATTTAGACTATTGAGGCTGCATAGAATATATTATTGTCAAGAAATTTTAGGAGGAGTTGCCTTCCCCTTTAACCGTTGCATTTGATGGGAATGTCGACCCTACCAACATGGTAGCCATTATGGCTTTTTTTTATGGCTTTTTTAGCCTGCTTGACCAGTCATCATCGCCCCATCGCAGTTTACTGGCGCTGTAGAAACACCACCAGACAGAGAATTATGGCCATTTCTGGAACTAACAGACTAAAATAATTGCTTTAGAAGGGCCATTTTGAGTGGACTGGACACAATTTTCTGTCCATTGAATCCAGGATCCGTTGGTTGTGGGTCCCTTAAATCGAGGTTCCACATGATACACAATATAAATAAATAGGATACGTGACATGGACTCATAGAATTGTATCCTGATTTGACCTGTAATGCAAAGCCACCTTCTTATGTCGTATATTATCTTTAGACATACACACACTCACACATAAATTGTCTCTTGATCCATTCCAATGGGATTGTCTGCTGGTCCAGTCGAAGAATGTTTTACCGCTTCTTGAGCAGTCAGCAGTGCATGTGCATTAGCACGTTATCATCACACAAAGCTCTCTTCCATGTTGGAGCACAGGAGGAAGGAGTCGACCAGGCGCGGTTTGATCAGCTGCTGATGGTCGGCTGCCTCGATGCTGTCTGGACATCCGGACGCTAGCCTCCTCAAAGCCGCCTACACACATAGATGGCAAAATATTAGGTAGACCTGAACAATACAAACACTGCATGGAAAAAGTCTGCCTTAACTCATTCACTGCCATTGACGGTTGTAGACGTCAAAAATTCATTTGAACTTCAATGAACTTTTTTTAATAGTTTAAAATAAATTCCGCTTTTGTGAACAAGAGTATGAAAACCTAGATTTTTTTTATTGTTCATTTAGAACATATATAAAATTTGTGATTAATTGTGAGTTAACTCGTGAAGTGAATTGCGATTAAAAAATTTAATCGCCTGACGCTCCTAATTTTTAATAATCTTTTCTTTTTTTGAATCGCCTCAGGCGGTTACATTTTTTAATTGTAATTAATCGCATGACTTCAATAGTTAAATCATGATTAATCATACATTTTATATCTGTTCTAAATGTACAATAAACAAATTCTAGGTTTTCATACTCTTGTTAACAAAAGTGGAAAAAATGTTAATCTAATAAAAATAGTTCAAATGAATTTTTGACGTCAATAGCCGTCAATGGCAGTGAATGAGTTAATGGCTGCTTCAAAAGAAAATGGCTGACATCCTATTCAATTTCAAACACAATTCTTTGGGATTTTTTTTTTCTTGCATCCGGTTATGACTGACATATCCATCCATTTTTATGTTGAACAGTGACACAAGTGTTGTGGGTAATATTTTTTTTGCGCCTTTTTCACGGCAAATGATCAAACTCATTCATGAACTTTGATGCCATGCTCAACCCACACGTCTCGTATAGGCTACCTGCTTCCTATTGGGGCTCAATCAACTAAAAAAAAAAATCCTGATGAAAGAAGAGTCTCTAATCTTTCTTTTGATAGGTTCCATATTTTTATAGCAATAAACACAATATTCTGTGGGCCTTGCAAAATCAGTCAAAATCCAGTAAAGCAGCCAGGAGCGAAGGGGGTTGCTTCAGTGAAAATGACTGGGAGTGAATGAGGTAATTGGCCCAGTAGTTCACGGGTAAGCATTGCATTGCCTCCAAATGTACAAATGGCATACACATTTGCTACTTTGAAGGTAAAAAAATATATAATAATAATAATGATATGTACGTTGTACAACACTACTTATCCCTCGGCCACGTGCAATGGAGTGTGAAGATGAGGGCAGCCCAATTAAGTTGCCGACGGCCTCAACGACCTCCTCCTGATAATGATGGGGTCTCAGATAGAATGATAAGTGTTTCTTAATAAGTGTATTCTTGATATGTGCATATTTAAGATGCCATGTGTAAGCTGCTCCCTGGAAATTAATTTCAATAAAAGAAAAGTCCATCAATACATGAGAATAAAGGGGAAAGCTATTTAATGTTTTTAATTTAGACACTAATGACTATTTGTAGACCAAAAAAAGTACATTTTGGGGGGTTTCTGTACAGTGGGTAAGGATGGGGCTATGGGAAGGAATGACACAGATATCACAGATAAACGCATATACGCACACGCACGCCCATTACTTACCAGGCAAGCCACCAAGACGGAGTCGCTGTTGTTCCTCTCCGTGGGGGATCGGCACAGCTCGATTAGACGAGGAACGGCTAAAGGCAGGAGAGGGAACATTAATACACATTGTTTACATGGTAATCACCATCAATGTTACTTTTAAAAGAATACAATATGTTTAATATCAAGGAAAACCCAAATTAATTTTTCAACTTTCACCCTAACGCTTTGCTCACATTGGATTCAGCATCACGCATCTGTCTCGAATACTGATTGGAATTGAACAGCTTCTTCAAACCAAAATGGCTCACATGCTGTTCAATTAGCACAAAATGGCTGCTTCTAAACAAGATGGCCACCTTCCTGTCAATTCTAGGCATGGTTCATGAAACTATTTCACGTGTCCACTCAAACTTGTGTCAATCAGCAAAACTGGTGTTGAAGGCTCGTGTGAAATGGTTGCTTCAAAACAAAATGGTCGACTTCCTGTTTAGTTTCGAGGATTGGGTCATTGAGACCTTTTTTGTGCGTCCTGTTATGAGCAACATGTCCACCTGATTTTATGCCGATCGGTGAAACCGGTGTTGTTGAAAAAATGGACTTGGGCACACCCTAAAATCAGATTGGTCAAATTGACCCCCCAAAAAAGGTTAAATTTGACCAATCTAGCTGCTATTTATGTGCCCAACAGATCCTTTGGTTAAAACAACCACTCTAGAATGCTAGGTGTTTTTAACCAATATATATTGGTGATTGGGCTAACTAATACAAACTGGTCATTCTGACCAAGATATTGGTTAATCTGTGTTAGAGGCTGACAATTTTTCAGAATCCTGCGGGTGACGGGATTCCCGAAAAAAAAAGTTGTTACGCCCATAACCACCCGGAATGGTCAATGTCTGACCAATTTATTGGTTAGTCAAACCAATATGAGCTTAACCTACTAGATTGGTCGTTTTTTTTTTTAACCAATCCATTTTTAGAGTGTACCTTTGAGCTGGATGGCAGCCAGGGCTACATCGGCGTCCCGGCTAAGACGCGCCAACGTGACAGCAGCCTTCTGCTGTACACGCTCGCAGGCGGCGCCCTCGGACGGACTGGAGGAGGACGGCCTCTCGCCCAGCAGCAGCAGCAGCCGCTCCACGCCTGAGAAGAGATGAAGAAAACAAAAACAGGATAAAGTCTCACATAAGCAAACAGTTTGTACGCTATGTAGCATTTGTAGCACATTGAGTGCACTTTGATTGACAGGCCTGCAATCAGTATGACCATATATGGTACAATGCTGCCATCTAGAGGATCATGCTTGCTAAACAGTCAATGCCAATGTCAAGCCACATTCAGGCAAACAAGCATTCCCACCTATTGACATTTTTTGGAGTCTTCAATGAAACTAGTGATTTTTGAATGTGGGAGGAAAAACCCTGCTCCACACAAAAAGGCTGGAGCACAGATTTGAACCCCCTATTTCAAAACCATAAGACAAACGTGCTAACCACTAGTGCAGCCCTAATTAAAAATGAATCAAATTAACTAATTTGCTCCCAAAAATGTATAAATATGTACTATTTTAAATGTTTAAGTGTTCCAAAGACGTATTGATACATTTTTTTTATGTTTCTTTATGCTAGAGCGTACAGAAGGCTTTGATGCAGCCTCTCAACTGCAGAGAATGGTTGAGGAAATGGTAGTTATTACAAAAACGACCAGCAGGTGGCAGCAGAGCAAAACAGATCAAACAGGGCCTTGTTGAAAAAAAGCTATTTTCCCCACTGTTTTGAACAGATTTGTGAATAATGATCAAACTTAGCTACATTCTAATGCTAATTGCTGTAAAACAGATACAGATAGAAATATACTTTTTTTTCCTAATGAAAGAAGAGACTTTAATCTTTCTTTGGTAGGTTCCATGTTTTTATAGCAATAGAACACAATATTCTGTGGGCCTTGCAAAATCAGTCAAAGTCCAGTAAAACAGCCGGGAGCGAAGGGGGTGGCTTCAGTGAAAATGGCTGGGAGCCAATGAGTTAATGGCTCACCTTCCTCCTGTAGAACTTCACTTGCACACTGCTCCAAAACAGAGAGGTTGGCTAAGATGGTCACCACCTTAAATGTCAACGTTGCCAGTCAGCACTCATTTTGATTTGATTTGATTATTTACATCCCGTAACGACAGCGAGGCGGCACCTGGTCTTTGGAGTAGGGCGTGTCCACCCGCTGGCGGTCCTTGCAGGCCTGCAGCAGGATGTGGATGGCGTTGAGCTGCAGCAGGATCTCGCAGGCCATGCTGTCGAAGAAGGTGATGTTGGCCAGGGCCGCTGACGCCAAAAGGAAGACCTCGCCGCAGGAGGCGCTCTCGCACAAGTCTGACGGACAGGGACAAATCCGTAGTTTAGCTGACCTAGTTCTGCTTCGTCCCCCTTCATCATGACTTGTTCACCAGAGCGAGAGTTCTGTAAGTCAGACTGCTCACTCACTGATGAGCGCGGTGACGATGTCGTGCATGCTCTCCAGGAAGCTGGCCAGGTGCTGCGTGGACGTGTGGTGCGGTGACGTGATCTGCGCCACCACCGCCGCCGCTTCGGCCCGCGCCGCCTCCGCGCTGCCGTCGTCCGTCAGGATGTCCGCCAGGCACAGGATGCCGTCCACCTGTTTGGGGACAAGCATCTCCCGTTATCAACACCACTTCATTTTTTCCCCTTTAATCTTAATTACATTTGAAAAATGATAACAATTATAGGATGTGCAGAAAATCAATGTATGATATTCAAATGTCAAATAAATGCATATAAATCATAACACCATTATAATTAAGCATTTAGAGGTGCTCATCATGAGTATAATATTTGATGCATATTTAAATACATATATTATTTATTAATTGACTATCTTGTACAGTAGACATATTACTAAATATATTGTATTACTTACCATTACATATATTACTGTTTTGCAATATTTTTAAATACATATTAAATGTCAAATAAACATAAATAAGAATTTCAAACTAGATTATATTATACATATTGAATGCAATAATTATTAATAGGTACTCCACTACAGATAAAGATCTGGAATAATCTCTCTATTATAATTCAAGGTAATACATTCATGTGGAATACTTAGATGAATGGCGATGTGAAGACATTGTCAGAAATAATTTTTTCAAATAAACTACTTTAATTTGATCAATCAAAATATGCATTTAAATCTTAAAGTGTCTGAATTATTTAAGTACATACAGTTAAAAATTGTGATATAAAGAACGGAGTTCCAGCAACAGTAAAGTACCTCTTGAAACGGAGTAATCAGAAGAAGAAATGTATAAGTGTTCTTTACAAATCCTTCGTCAATGCTGAAAATAGCAATGGTTTATTAAGTAAAATATATGATGGCTGAGACAGGGACATACAAAGTTTTGATTCTAAAATAAGATGGAAGGAATGTTTACATCTTACATATTCAGTTACAACCAATGAAAATCTTCGATTAATCCAGTATTAATTAATGACAAGAATTTATTATAGCAGGGATAAAATTCATAAATTTGATTCATCTTCCCTTCCTACTTGTTTAAAGTGTCAAAGAAGGGATTCTCTTATTCATTCATTTTGGTATTGTGGAAAAATACATGAAACCTGGATTGATATTCAGGATTGGCTTTCTATCGTCTGTAAACAGAGATTTTTGTTCACACCAGAGACTTGCTTACTTCAAAATGTGAAAAAAAATTGAAATATCCAGTGGGATGGCAACTTTCATTTTCTTCTTTAGTTTATAAGAAGTTATTGTTACAACACTGGAAAAATACAGACCATCCAGGAATAAATGAATGGAAATATTATATAAATATTGAGAGTTATTTGTGTTATGAAAAAAAATTTGAAAATTTGTTTAAATAAAAACAATTTAAAAAAAAAGAAGATGATTAATAATGAATTAATTGTAATTAATTGCATAACTTTAGATACATACTTTATATATTATATTTAATTCAATTCATTAAAAATACTGTATATATTTACACTTTATATTACAATTAGTTATTGTACAAAAAGAGCCTTTATTTGTCACTTGAGTCAAACTAAGCTTTTTTTTTTTTGTTGATGCAATGCAAGACTTTATCCACATGGAGGCAGTATTGCACATGACATATGCCTTAGGCTTGTTTTTTTCACTTTGCATTATTTTTCACAGCATTGTTTGACCAAGTGATTAACAAAAATGGAAAATATTTTTTTTCTAAACACAGCATATACAATGCCCCTGACTTAATACATCCATTCATCTATAGTGCGCTCTATATATATATATTACTTAAGGGATGATCACAGTTTGATTGACACTAACAGTAACGTGTATGCATAATAATGATGAATAGTTAGTAAGTTAATGCAACCACCATCACTTTAGGGAAACAAAAGTTCCCTAAAAGTTCTCATCATCCATCCGCACCTGTCACTCTCATCCGCTGATGAGCATCAGCGAGCCCACATTCACAGGACACTTCCCTATTTTGGTCTCTGTGGACGTCAGCAGCAATGACGTGAAAAACAAGCCCCATTAATCCCCCCCACCATCATATCCGAGTTTCCTGGCAGCACCCGCTCCCGAAAAGAGGGTGTTCCTCTAGGAGTTCACCTCACATAACTGCACTGACTGCATTATAGAGAGGAGGCAAAGTACTGAATTGAAAATTACAGGGCAGTACTTCATATTTAAAATATAAACATGAGAATATAATGCATGTACATCATGTACAGCAAATATTACTATTATTATTATTATTATTATTACTAAATCTGTCAATCATCCTGTCTGCTCCCAAATTTTGTTAGCCATCATGCTCCATGTTGTGATTACATAAAGTCCCATTAGGGGATGAAAGCAAGCAGCGTATCGGCTGATAAACAGCACCTGCACAGCACCAGCGCCCTCCGCAGCGACAGTTGTGTTTGTCGAGGCTGAGCGGACGCAACTGACGGACTCTCCCCCGAGGAACGCCTCACTCATCGGGAGCGGACTTTGCTTTTAAAGACTTTTCACGCCTGAAAGCTTCCTTTTTCCGCCTCACTCTTACATTTTCAAAATGCTCAAGTGTAAGCTGATCATCACTTGCAGCATTTTTTTTTATAAACTATAATAATAATAATAATAATAATAAGGCAGGAAAAGTATTAAAGTACCAGTATGTCAAGCATAATAGACTTTGTATAAATGCAAATTAACAGTGTCAAACTTGCAAGTGTACAAAAGCATAGTTTGGTGATTAACTGGGATTGATTTTAATCAGATCTATACTGAATTTGAATGATATTATTAGTACAGCAGTTCCTTGGCATTAAGAGTAGCAATCAATATCAAAGCAAGAACCCTCATGAGAGTGGGTGGGTGCGTGGGTACCTTGTCTAGCTGCTTGATGCCCTCCTCCACACAGCAGATGGAGGCCACGGTCCTCAGAGCGTGAGCATACAGGCCTTGAAATCGATCCTGCCGGCAGATCTTGAACAGTGACACCACCGCTCCTTCCTGCCGGACATGCAAAGCTGTTTGATTGAACGTTATGAACATTTCACTTTTTAGACCACTAAACCATTTCATTTGGAAGGTTCACACAAAAAGGCAGAGAAACAGAGGGGGAAAAAAACGTAAGAGTCTTTTTTTTGTCTAGAAGATCAAGGTCCAAGAAGTACTGGTGTGTTCGGCTCAAGGTTCCACGAGCGACCTGCCTCATCTTCAAAAACAAAATCTGTATTTTTTTCCCTCATGTCCAACAAACATTCCGACTGTGAGCTTCCCAGGACCCAGGCTGTCCAATCATCCAAACAGGAAAAAGCGGTCAGGGTGTGGAGGGCAGCGTGATTGGCCACTCCACCTTGTGAACAACACACGACTGCTCTAATGGCCTTATTAGGATAATGGCTGTCCTTCCACCAGGTAATTCCACCTATTTGCACACAGATGATTACCTGGAAGTGTGTTTTACATACACATGTGGCTGATACATTTTTTTTTTTTAGATTCTCATCATCTTCTCGGTGTTTTCAGCTCATGAAATATGCAATATTTATCCAGAGTGACGGATTTCAATGTTTTGTTGTCAGTGATGGGTCATTTCGGGACCTTCTGTTGACGTGGCTCTGCATTGGGCTGCTGGCGCTCTCAAAATAATGCTTTCCTCAACTTTTATGTTTCCATAGGCCTTGATTATAGTTTCTATTTACCATAGCTCCATTTGACTCTCTGTCCATTTCAGTATGTTTTGTAATCACAGTGCATTGTGGGACGAGGTCTGGCTTTGCGGAAAACAAACAAAAACTGTTGCTCATTGTTTTTCCCCATGTCATGCTGCTCGTTTTTGCCTTGTTTTTTTCCCCCATGTTTTGGTTCATGTTTTGGTTCTAGTTTTGGTTTATCTTTTAATTTGGAAGATCGCCTTTTGTTTGAATAGAAATTAAGTCAAGTCCCCAAGAACCCAAAAACCCTTTTCTTCTTTTGAAAATTATGAATTATACATTAAATGACTGCTATAAGTTCACTGAACACCAAAATATATGTTTTTTCAATGTTTTTTTTCAATTTATTCCCTAATTTAGGATTAGGGCGAAATTTGACCCTTTGGGATTTAGGGGTATCATTTCGAAAAATCACAATAACAAAAACTGTCAGTAAACTATTTAGAATTTAAGAAAATAATCAATCAAATACACAGCTACATTGAACAATATAACTTTTTTTGTTTTATTTGTTGCATTTTAGCCATCTTGTCACCACCACTCTGGCTCATGTAAGCGCAATATTCATCCACTAGATGGCCCCATGCAGGGGTCAGAAGTGGCACTCTGAACTTTTGAAGTTCAATTTGTAAAAAAAAAAAAAGTCTTTGTTATTTGAATAGCAGAATTTATAGGGGCCGAATTTGACCCCGTGGGTTCTCCAGGGTTTTAATTAGAGTCTCCCTTGAAAGTACCATGGTATTGGTTATATGCTATATATATATATATATATATATATATATGCAGTAACGATTCATTTTTTCGTTCCGCTTTGCTTTTTCACACGTCGTCGAGCAACTTTGCCATCGTTTTAACAGACTTCACCCAGACATCATCACATACAAGGCTAAAAATTGCCTCTCCACTGCAGCACATTTGCACAAACTAAACAATGCGGCGTGTAATTCTGTAATTTGCACTCCATTGCACACAAAGCACCAGATCAACACTTGTTTATAGACCGTTTTTATAGTGTGTTTACTCCTGATAGACATTGTATGAGTAGTGTGAGAGCCTGGGGTGACAGTGCCCCGTTTACACTCTTTGTAAAGGCCGGCATTTTTGCCAGTACACAATGATGCCAGGTCTTCTGTTACTGCTCTTAACTCATTCACTTCCAGCCATTTTCATTGAAGCAACCCCCTTCGCTCTCTGTGTTTTATTGGACTTTGACTGATTTTGCATGTAATATTGTGTTCTATTGCTATAAAAACATGGAACCTAGCAAAATAAAGATTAGAGTCTCTTCTTTCATCAGGAAAAAAAGTATCAGTTTTCATTTTGCAGCAATTAGCATTAGAATATACCTAAGATTCATCATTATGCACGAATCTGTTTAAAATAGTGGGGGAAAGAGCTTTTTGCAACATGGCCCTGGTTGAGCTCTTATACTCTGCTGCAACCTGCTGACCGTTTTTTGTCCTAACTACCATTTATTTAAGCAACCTCTTCGGGTCAGAAGCTGCATCAAAGTCTTCTGTATGCTCTAGCATTAAAAATAAATAATAAATAAATAAATAAATAAATTTTTTAAAACGTCTTTGGGACCATGGCAATTTTTAAAATAGAACGTTTTTATACGTTTTTGGGAGCAAGTGAGTTAATGAGGTAAATGTACACAAAAGTGCCAATGATATGCATTTACTTGAATATTTTACATTAGATACAAAAAAATCCTACTGTGTTGTTTTGGTAGCAATTCCCATCTTCTGTGTGTGTCTGACTTCCTGTCATGGTCAGGACAAACTATCTGAGCAGTTTAGAAAGAATGGGCCAGAGGAATCAACTTTTAAGAAAAACAGTAAGAAAAAGTAAGAGTGTCTAAGCTAAAGTGCCCCTTTGGCAATAGCAGGAACCAGGAGCAACTTCCTAAACATAAAATGAATTATTCATGAATGTCTGGCTTCCTTGTTATTGCGCCAATGAAAATAAAACTGTGCTTACTTGTTCGTATACCTCAAATATGTCGTTTTTACGCTTTAAATATACGTATTTATTGCTGCATTTTCTTGATTTGATTGCTCTCTCCTGGATTGTGAGATGGCTCTCCCGCTATTGTTTACGACGCTCTTATCCAATCAGATTACAGCCGCAGTGCGGGTTGCCAGGTAAGACCTCATTCGAGGCCACAAGAATCAACAGGGAGTGAATAATATCACAGTCGAATTATTGAAGCAAGGTGTTATGATGTCATCATGTTCGCATCCTTTGATTGGATGCTAGGGGCTAATGGCCAACAGCTGGCTAGCTAAATAGCTGACTAGTTTATAAATATCCATTGGCAAACGTTTTTAAGGCAACATTTCTGAATGGGTGGATGGATTTTGACTACGCTTGTGAAATATGTTTAAAGAGGGCCATTCTCACGGTTAAAAACAAATAAAACACCAATAGTACGACTTTTGGGGGACTGGATTGTCGTGGCTAATCTGGACGAATGGACCACCATGAACATTGACTTTCAGTGAGTACAATGCATTTGAGTTTGAATGAAGGTTTGAATCTTTAGAAACTATAAATGAAAACTTTACAATCCATTTAAACATTCGTAATGTTTATAAAACAAACAAGTTAATAAGATCAGTTAAAAACAAAACAACAACAAACAAGTTTTAAGTTGCATTTTAACATTCTTAACTGTCATAAAATGGGTAAAATTAAGTTAACCATTAATATTAGGTTTACACGTAAAAACATTCACATCATCCTAAAATCATTAGAAAAAATAAAACGAAAAAACAAAAAGTGAAAGTTTTTAGTCATATTTTAATTTTCCTAATGGCTGTAAAAGTGAAAAGGTAGGTCAACCACTGTTTATCTTACCATGTCAAACCACTCCGTCCTTGTAAGTTTTTCAAGTTTAGGGGTGAAATAAAAAAAAAATAATTCTTACAAAATATACATTTTTAAATCACACAAGTCTGCTTGATGTGCACAGACTGACTCATCAGTTTATGTCACACTGTTATTCACTACTATATATGTACAGAATAAACCGTGTGTCACCACAGAGGAAATATTAGTTCTGCTTCCCAGCATTTAAAAATCTAATCGCATTTATCAGGAGAAAGGGGGAAAAAAAGAAGATAAGTAACGCACTCTGCGGAAAATGATCATGAGGATTGGAGGAATTTGGACACTAGCCAGAAATTACGCACTTCGTTGTGCAATGTGTGTGCTTTTCTATATATGTGTGTGTGTGAGGTGGCAGGTTGTCATTTAATGGCAGCCAATCATTAGCGGCTACTGGAAAACAGCCTCCCACTCTCCACCCTTCTGTTAGGTAGGGCGGATTGATAGGTAGATGCGACCAAGCCACGTGATCAACGCTCTGTGCTAATGGGAACTGACAGTATTGATCTTACAATCTGTGTACGTGTGTGTGTCCTGGAAGTGGCCGGCTAACTAATGGCCCGATTGAGACTTGCTGTCTGATCCGCTTGCCTGATCCTGCAGTTAAACAGTCTCTTACATAAAGGCAAGGCACACACGTAGATTGTTAAAGACACCGAACACAATGATAAACTTAACATCGACAACGAATGCTCACTTAACCATCTGCCCACTGGCAATCTGGACTGACCGGTTGTGGTAAGACTTGGAGGGCATTAGGTAGGGCTGTGCCAAAAAATCGATTCTCATAAGAATGGCGATTCTCATTTAGTACGATTCAGAATCGATTTCAAATGTCCCAAAATCGATTTTATTTAAATTATTTTATACTGTCTTCCCCTTGTTTGTGTGTGCCTTTATTGGGAGCGCTGTTCATGTTGTACCCGATTTGGCCACTTAGGGGCAGTGTGGTTCCACGCAGTCTAATACAGTTGTTAAAGTTGTAGCCACATTAGAGAGTAGAAGGAAAAAGTCACGATCAAGTTATTCCAATAAAAGTAGTTTTTTTGCAGCGTGGAGCCGTTCTTTTGATTGATAAAAGTGCCGCGAGTAGCGCACTAATTAGCATTAGCGAGTCAGACTGGAGTAGATCATTACGAGTCCTTGAACATCTATAAATTGAAGCAAAAATCATTGTCAATCAAAAATCTTCTTAATCGAAAATCGATTCTATATCGAATCGCACACCCAAAAATTGGAATCGAATCGTGAGATTCCCACCCCTAGCATTTGGCATAAATATTCAATTCAACAACTTGGTCCTCATCTTATTACCTGATTGGCTATCACTTTGTCCCATGTAGCAAAATAGAGTCAGTGGCCTTAATGTCCTCAGTATTGACCACACATTGTTAGTTTATCACAAATATTGAGCAAGTTTGTTTGTATTCTACGGCAGTATGCTGGCATCCGTCGTGGTTTGCAGTATTAGCTGAAATGGGCATGGCTGTGTATGATTTGGAATAGTTCCTGATACAAGATGGCCAAGATAGCTCAGGTCTACTAGTGATCACAGATTTCAACTGAAATGTCAACAATTTCCTCCTCACTACCTTGGCAATGATGCTGCAGAGCTGCGGCCCATCCTGGGTGAGGGAGAGCAGGTTGCTGATGGCACTGCCGATGGTGTGAACGTTGTCTGAAGATTCAATTTGCTTGATCAGAACCTGCAAGAACAGACCGAAAATCTGACGTGAAAATCAAGCCAAAAGTCATTCATCTGTAAAGGACAAAAAGATATACAGTACTTGGATCTCATTGGCTAATGCCATGTCAATCATGTTGCTGAATGAATCGCTGACATCAGTCAGGATTTCGTGGATGGCATCCCGCATGGACTTCAGGAAGAACTCGTCCTCGGTGTGAAGGCACCTGTGGTTAAAAGTGGCGATAAATAGACATGATCTGGCCAAAACATGGATACACACATGGAATCGTCAGTCTACTGGAAAGTTAACCAGCTGAAAAGGTGTCATTTCCGCATAATGTAAGATCATTTTTAGAGCTTGCAGGGAGCTCTCTTCAATGCCCCTGGACTGGTTGGCAGTCAGTCATACGGAACTGAACCCATCCTGTCTGGCAGTGACTTGATGTTGTACCTTTCTGTGATATTCGTCAGCTCCATGCACTTCTCCAGGAGAGACGTCTCAAACTGAAACAGAAGCAAAAGCACATGGATGAGTGACCTGACATCACCCGTTGAATGTGCAAAAAAAGCCCAACATGTTGATCACCTTCTGCATTTCCGGCGGCGTGTTGCGCGCTGCGCTGTACTCGTGCACCAGGGAGCGCACGTGGCAGTTTGCACGCACCGCCGTACTGTGGACCCTCTGCCAGCGTCCCTTCTCCAGCCGCTGGAACATTTTACCCAGCTCGGTGCTGACCACGAGGGCCCGGCGAAGAAGCGTCTGCAGGTTGTTGCGGGCCACGTGGTCCCCCACCGCCACCGCCCCTGCCCCCGCCCCGGCAGACACGATCAGCTCGGCCTGCTGGGAATCGTCCTCCACCTCAATGGGTTTGGCCTGGAGCACGCACATGCACTCCACTTCGGTCATGTGACGCAGGTCTTCCATCCAGCGCTGGACCGAGTCCACCTGCAGGCACTGCATGCGACTGCTGCCGAATGGACAAAGTGACCCGCATTTAGTCCAAGTCGAACCACTGAAATCTCATTTTCAAAAATATCATGGCAGACGGTGAAATTGTGGCTAGCACATGTGCTTTATAGATTTTGGCTTCAGGCCTTCTCCCGCGTTTGCGTGGTTTTTCTGCGGGTACTCCGGCGTACTCCCACACCCCAAAAACTTGCATCATTTGTTCCTTAAAGACATGGAATTCCTCATACTGGATGCAAATGGTTGTTGACTGATAAGCATCTTCACTTCAAGGAGTGCCTTGCCTCTCACCCAAAGTCAGCTTGGAAGGCTTCCAGCTCACCCACCACGATTTATGATTTGAAGATGCCAGCATTTGCACATCATTTTGTTTTTGTCTACCTGGTGACATTCAGCGAATACTTTTTTCTTTGTACTTGAGCTTTTTTCTATGACTACTTTTTACTTTTACTTGAGTAATATTATTTTGAAGTAACGCCTCTCTTACTTGAGTACAATTTTTGGCTTCCCCACCAACTTCTACTAATCGTCATTAGAAACAGCATCTTTCTTTGGTCCTTCCTCGGGTCTCCTGACGGCCTCACGACTCTGGCTGGAAATATTCGGTTTAGGTGAACGGTATGAGATTTTTTAATAGGTTTTAGGTGAACTAATGAATACACACACACTCGCACGCACGCACACATACTCACCCACATACAAAAAAACAAAAATAAAAACAAAAAAAGGAGAGCAATGAAGATGACATGTCAAATCGGTAAAATTACCAAATGAACAATACTGAGCTCTCCAGAAAGAAGAAGAAGAAGAAAAAAAGAAACAGCATCTGGCTTGTGGACTGCATGTACCTGTTAACCCCCTCAGATTTTTGTTTACTATTTGAAAAAATCTAGTAGTGCCGAGTGTCTGAGCTGGCAAACACGTCAATACCTGCCTAATGAACTGCAGCTTAAGAAGGCAATCTAGAGTGCAGGCACTTGGGGAGTCCTCCAAGCTCAATGCCTACAACATCTCTAATTTTGTTCCCCGGGCGCCATCTGTAGTTGGCCACACCGAAAGCGGAGGTTGAGGATTGTGAAGGTGCGTGCGCGCCAAACACACATTTTCCATTGGCGAACTGTCTGGACGGATGACGTTTGCGAGGCCAGGTATTGGGTTTCAGCTACACAGGACAAAGTCATTAAAAAAGCCACAGCTCCATTTCTGTCTGATCCACTAACAAACTCAATAGCAGCCAGCGGTTTATGAAAGCAAATCAATGTGGGCTTTTGTTTGGGTCACGCAAAGGTCTCATTCAGCGCAGTAAGCGGTGAACCGTACCTCCACGCCAACAAACCCACCTCATGGCGGTCCCTGAGCCAATCAGACCGCCACCGAGGGCTCAAACGCAGGAAACATTAATTCCTTTAGTGGAACCTCAGAGGTGGCATCATTTGGAATTCAACCTCAGATCAGATCAAAACTGAGACCTAGAAAATTAAAAATGTCAACAATTCATGAATAGTGATAATAACATCATAACATGGATGCATAATTCAAAGTTGTAACAACATGAATTCTTCCACTGAGAGAAGAATTGTCAATTTTGGAAAATGTCAGCAAAGCCCTCGATGAACGCGACGAGTGACTCACACTCAGACAGCCTGATGAGCACTCGTGTCCGACGAGGGGGAAAGCCGCACATTCGCTCACTTTGGCATCATTTCACACAATTAACCACTTAGCGACACCTTAAGCAAGCTGGTCCGGGAGCGCCAAAGGAGCCATTTCCAAACCATTTTTCCACACATGATATAACATCATCGTGTAAGAATGAGCCTGGCTGGATTTACTCGCCTCACCGGCCGCAAATCGACAATGATGAGGATAATAATAGGTCTGTTTTCCAAAGGAGGGGAAGCGGTGCATTTTAGTTGGACAAACATGACAAATATTTGCATGCGGGGCCCGGAGAAGGAGCTACGTCATCCTGTATTAATATTGGTCCTCTACCTCAAAGGGGGGAGGAAGTCAGCCACTCGCTACTTTGAACATCATTAACCCTGGAGAACCCAAGAACCCTTTTTTTCTTTGGAAAATTATGAATTATACATTAAATGACTGCTATAAGTTCACTGAACACCAAAATATATTTTTTCAATTTTAACCCTTTTTTTTTTAACTAGCTCAGAGTTGCTAATTTATCAAAATATATATATATATAAAACATACTCCTAGGCATTCTGCAACATGATATGAAATAGATTAACAAAAAAAACACAATTTTACCATCTGATGGTTTGCTGAGAAGATGGTTTTGTTTGGATTGATTTCCAGCTCAACAAAAGAGCATGTTGCCAGCCATCTTGTCACCACCACTCTGGCTCATGTAAGTGCAATATTCATCCACTAGATGGCCCCGTGCAGGGGTCAGAAGTGGCACTCTGGACTTTTGAAGTTCAATTTGTAAAAAAAGAAAAAAGGTCTTTGTTATTTGAGTAGCAGAATTTATAGGGGCCAAATTCGAGCTGTGACTTAAAATAACATCGTTGACAGACAGCGACAATCATGTTCAACCCAACAGAGCAAGAGAAGTGTGTCTCAGGTGTTAAATGAAATATCCCGGCTCTGACACTACCTCCCAAGGTGGATAGTTCCCGGGTTGATTTCATTTTCGCACCTGATATTGGGTTGAGTTGAAATGCAAATGATCAGTCTTTGGCAAGTTTAAACTGTTAAACACTTTTCCAGGCATCGTGGACTCCCCTCGACTCAGGCAGCATCCTGTCTCTGGGTTTCTGATGGGCGGTCTTTGCTCACACAACCTTAACCCTGGAGAGCCCAAGAACCCTTTTCTTCTTTGGAAAATTATGAATTATACATTAAATGACTGCTATAAATTCACTGAACACCAAAATATATGTTTTTTTCAATTTTAACCCTTTATTCCCTAATTTAGGATTAGGGCGAAATTTGACCCTTTTGGGATTTTTGGGGTATCATTTCGAAAAATCAGATTAACAAAAACTGTCAGTAAACTATTTAGAATTTAAGAAAATAATCAATCAAATACACAGCTACATTGAACAATATAATATTTTTGTTTTATTTGTTGCATTTTAGAACTGGATTTTGAATGTACAAACACACTTTGGCCAATGGAAACAAGAACACAGGGACAAAATCACTACTGGAAAAAAAAAAGGTCTTTAGAATTTATAGGGGCCAAATTTGACCCCGTGGGTTCTCCAGGGTTAAATAAGCATTAATTGCTCCGTTCCGATGTATTCACCAGCAAACCGCAGGGGTTATGGTTGGTGCCGCCCGGTGGTTGGGGACCACTGTTATAATGAATCAATGGATTGTTGAACTAAGTCTTTTAGATGTTCCTGTTCACTTTAACAGGACGTTCTGGACAATAGAACGTGTCCAAATTTCAAGTAAAGACCCCATTATGTACGGACTTTCTGTTTGGGGGGGAAAACAAAAACTTGGTACTGATTCATTTTTTTAAGCATTTGCGCTCATGCTGTTGTTCCTGACAATGAATCATTGCTCAGTCTCATGATGTTTCCTTCTCCAGAACTCTGGCACACGAGAGTGAGCACTAAATTGATTACCGACGCCTTGGTGACAGAGCGTTGAGTAACAACTGTGTGTTGTTACACATTTAGTCCAATCATCCATTTTCTATACTGCTTAATCGTGTTCAGGGTCATGTCATGGCAGGGATCAATCTCAGCTGATTTGAGTGGTCCAAGACTGTGGACTCGTCTCAAAGCCTAAGCTCCTTTCTTCTTCTTTGCACTTTGCAAAGTCAACAAACTAGTGTATTTTTTAACTAGAGGGAGGCGATACTGCTGACAGAACGTTGACACGATTGAGGCATCTCCTCCTGACAGTCTCTTGGGAAATCCTCACTCAGCAACAAGAGGGGAATTTGTGTGACAAACGTCCTCAAACTGTATGAGTCGGGGCATTTGTGGCTAAAAACGGCAAGGTTGCATGAAAACACACCACGGCCATCCGTCTCTGAGCCAGAAGTTCTGTCGGCCGACGTGGCGGAGTTTAGCCTGCGGCATACGCGCAGGTGTGCAGCAGAGCAGATGTTGTCGCTCAAGTATGGCGATTAAAGCACAGCTGGAACTAATTTGCGACTGAGGGAGGGGTGTGGTCGCCCAAAACAGTCATATTTGAAACTTGCTTAAAGGCCTCAGATGATTTGAGTTGGGAAAAAAAGAACGCTTCATAGATCATGAGTGCAGGTTGAGCCAGCTTTGCTTTGTATCTACTGGATGATGAACATATGTTTTTGCACAGCCCAACTCCCTACTGTTGTTTGCAACAAAGTTCCAACTGATACTTCAAATTAAAGAGACTTTGCCTTATAGTAGGTGTGTCAAATTTGTTTTCATGGTTATGGTTGCCCTCAGTTATTGTTTTCATCTCAACAATACAGCAAAGGCTGTGTAGTGCTACTGGAAGTTGTGTTTATGCTGCGCTCCAAGAACAAATACTTATGACTAGCCATCACGTCTGCTAGCCAAAAGCTGAACTGCACTAAATTTTTGTGAGTTTTCTGCCTCACGAGGCTTTAACACTGATAAAGAACATATTTGATGTTTTTGGCCTCACAAGGGGCATTTCACCATCTGCTAAAGTTAAGCGCATACATCAGGCTGAGCAAACTATTAATTCCAGTATGCAGCTGATTTGATTATGATAACTTTATAGATAGTTTCGAACCAAAGTCTAGGAAAATTGTAGAGGAAAGTTCCGTTGGAGACAATAAGGACCAAACCAGGCCTCCGAGCCTTGGGTTTGACACCTATGCTTTGCATGACGCTTTTGGAAGCCATTCGTGCTCGTTTACATGAATTCAGAGGATGTATGGACTTTTCTTCTGTCAAGGAAAATAGTTTTGTGACCTTTTCACATCAAGTATGGAATCAAAACCATCAAGAGCTACTGGTAGAAGACACTTGAGGTGATAAATTACTAAAGCGTCCCAGTTGGTCCCAGAGGAATTCCTACAGCTAATAACATTGTGGTGGAATTTCTGCAATAGTGAAATAATTCCTTGGGAAACTAGTTTGTCCTTCGTTTTATTTTATTTTAGAAGCAAAGTTAAAACGGGAGCTGCGGCCAGCTGCGTTGTCAAAACAATCACTCATAAACTTACAGTATGTGAGGCATAATCCCACGCTTGTGTACGTGGCCTTGTGAGTCTTGAGAGTGAGACATCACTAAAGGGAGAATCAATCAATAAAAATACCCATGGATGAAGCTGATGTATGTGAATAACATGGTAAATGCTGTTACTATAAGCAGAGTAGTGTGCATGCCAGGCCCGTAGCTGGCGGTGTGGTTATGTCAGTCATTAAGTCAAACCCAGTGCACACAATAGAACCCAGAATCTTACATTCTGCCCCTCTGTTAGAGGCACGACATCTCCATACTATCAAGTGGCAGTAGTCTACATTTGTCTTTCTTTTTTTTTAAGTCTTCACTGCAGCGGTTTAAAACTCTCAAAAGTAATTTGTTAAAAGAGGACAAAGTAAGCACCTCGCTACTCTTTATGTGTCGGATATGTTTTTCATGGCGCCAAATTTCACATCCGCAAAAGACCACGTACGGAAGAAGAGCGTCCGGCATGGCAGTCCAAGTGGAAATGTGGGCAGAAAAAAATACACACACACACACACACACATCCTTGTGGGTTTGGTTTGGACTAAAGGGGGAGAAACCAGGATATATCCAAAAAGAAGACAGTCAGTTTAATGAGAAAGGGAATTAAAGTTCCTCTGAATTGAAAATAAATGTCTTGTAAATTTTGAGAAGAATAATAGATGTCTAATGCACGTTTGTTGAATGCGTTGAAGCTACACCCCACCAAACTGTCAACAGTCAATCAAATATCCATAAGCACACATTTTTGGGGAATGCTTTCACATCCCACCATCCCTACGTTTGAGCCGTAAATACATATCCGCTTAAAAGCCTCTAGTGGCTGGAATAAATCCTACCGGGTTGTCGCGGGGCTTTCCACGGCATGACGAGAGGAGCTAGCCAGCTAGCTCGCAAGCTAACCGGGAGTCCTCTAAAGTTAAAGTACCACTGATTGTCACGCCCAACTAAGTGGGGCGAAAATTCGTTCTCCGCATTTGACCCATGCCCTGAGGATGCGGTGAGCAGCAGGGGTTGCGCTCAGGAATCATTTGGTGATTCCAAGCCTTAACCCGTGGGCAGTATTTTATTTTGAAATGGCTTGGTCAGAACCAACAAAAAGCCAAAAACGGGTCACAATAACGCCTATGGGGTTAATGTTGACTGTCAAGCAGGGATGTGAATGGGTCCCATTTTTATAGTCTTCGGTATTATCCCGGCCTGGGATTGAACCCACGACCTCCCAGTCTCAGGGCAGATACTCTACCACAAGGTCACTAAACTGATCCACACACTTGATTGGGGTGGAACTCGAAGGACAGCGACATCTCTGCACTGATGTAGCAACTGCATTGACAATATTCAGGTGCAGATTTATTCACAAACTCGTTTACCTGCCGATTGAGTAGAAGCACCTGTGGCTAAAACCACATTTCCCATCTCTGGTGGGTAACAAGTTGGACCTACATAAGGCTTTGCCCAAGATTGGAACTGTCCCTTTATGGAGACCTCTGCCAAAAGGAAAAGCACAGTGGATTTGATTGCAGAAATAGACCAATTAACCCGCTTATCCCACTTGGGTTGTTCTTTATGCTGCATTTAGTGCCATATCGCCATAGCAAAATCCACTGTATCTAGACGCAGATTCATTTACTGCACCTAGTTCCACATTCATATTCTGTAACAGATTGCAGCTGCATTCACAGAATCCAAAGATTCTCCAGCTGGATTCACTATAATGCGCTTAAATCCCCCGGGCAGCATCTCTGCCATCCGTTGGCCTGTGTATGAGACATATGAGCCATTGAAGATGGTAAAAGCACATGTTACTAATGGTACGTCTAAACACAGAGTACAAGTTTGGCTTTGATTTTGTCCCGCCCTAAGTTTACGTCTACGTGGTAACTGGATACCGTGCCCTCTGACTGGTCCAATTCGGTCCTCGTGGCGAGCCATGACAGACATATGACTGCCAGATGTTGTAGGCTGACCTTTCAAGTGAAGCCAGGAAACTGCATACAGTCAATTTAGCCGGCTTTCACGCTCGGTCTGTTGTGAATGTGATTGTCTCTCGTTTCTCCTGCTTTTATTTGGACACTACATGTCTGCTTACAAGAAATTGTCTCAACGCGCGTTTGCTCTCACGCTCTCTGGTCCAAAACATCCCTATCCTGATGGTGATTCAGTAAATCCCTGGCTGATAGTTTATCCAAAAACAGGAATTTTTAAAGCCACAAGTGGTCTAAGTTTTGGTTTGCGATGACACAGATGTTTTGAGGTCGCAAGTGTATTTGCACATGTGTGGATAAGGTCTCCACCCCCGGCACTACTCTAATCTTGTCAAACTGAAGGTACACAATCCATGTATGGTTAATTTTTCCATTTTCAATGGACTCTATACATGCAGAATGCAGGTGGTATGTTAAGTTAGTACTGATAATAGAATTTAGAATTATTTTAACTGTTATGCTGTCTCACGTGTCCACTGGAAATGTTTGATGCCTTGCCATACATATAACCATTGGGTAATATTTTTTATTTTAAAAGAACAAAAAAGTGATAATTATTTTTGTATTTGTTTTAATCTAACCTAAAAAACGTTTTGTTTTTTATGGCTCTTTAACATTTAGATTTTTGTGGCTCAGATCTAATACAAAATGAAAAACCGGGCCTGATATACGGTACTGGATTTGAGTTTAATATTTTATTTTTTGAATGAAAATGTGTGTGTGCACACAAAAGCTGCCATTTTGCCCAAAAGTCCATCCCCACTTATCACAATTTGTCAAACTCAAGCTGCTCTAGACAAAATTATTACCATTCATCCTCTCGCTATGACGTACAACCACACGCAGCTCATCTCTGCTACATTATCAGGGGTTAAGGGGGCCAAAGTGTGCTGTGTACTTCTGGGTTGATGTTATTTTAGACTACGGCGGCTATTACTGTTATTGTCAAAATGGTGTTTGTTTGTGATGACCGTCTAGTGTTTGTCAGAACACGCTGTTAAAGCCTTTTGAAGAAACATACTGGGTGTCATCGGTTTATGGTGGATTACGGTTTATGACAGAGCCCTGTGAATGCGATGTTGTAATTGTATTGCGTATAGTATATACATAGTATATATATAGTGTCATGGTGTGTCGTCTTTAGGACCTAATCTTTACTGTTTGGTAGAAACAGGGCTTCCTATTGGATCAGCAACTCTATGACAGATATGGCTACTGGATTTTTATTTTATTTTTTACAGTGAAAGGTCTGCAGCCAAGCCCTGGTGGGACCATTGTGTGGTTATGAGGCTTAATTCATGCTGGAGCTTTATGTATTCATTTCCATTTTTGGAACCGATCTTTACTGTACGGTGGAAATGGAGCTTCATATTGCATCAGCTGCTCTTGTGACTGCTCCAGCCACTGGATTTTTCACAGTAAAGATCCACTGCCAAGCCCCATTGTGTCCGTGAGGCCTCCCTGTTCACCTTTCTACTTGCCTGCTGGGAGAAGACGATAGCGAGCTGCTCTGCCTGGAGCTGCACTGCGGCGTCGCCATCCTTTCGTCCACTTTTCCGCTTCAGATTATCACCTGGAACACGAAGGGAACATTTAATTAGTCTTGCGAGGAACAGGAACGACTGGCTCATCCACTTGAACGTCTCCGTATTGATCCGCCACCAAGTGTCCCATTCTTGTCTTGCCTTTCTTTGGCTGCAACTAATTCAATTATGAATGAAATTCTCTGTTAGGAGTCGCTGCAAGGCTGCTGTAGTGCGCCAGTGGAATCATATTTCTTATCTTCTAATTTATTGGCTGGCTGCCAGCCAGGGCCGCTCTCTCTCTCTCTCTCTCTCTCTCTCTCTCTCTCTTTCATTGCTACTTTGAGCCTTAAGTGCCGCAACTTTATTCCACCCATTTTTATTGATGAATCCCGTTTGGATTAGTCCATTTTCAAGCGGGAGATGCCACGGAGGCACTCTGCTCAACCCCCCCTCACTGCCACCGCCTTCCGGAGAGTCGATCTCTAATCCTTTTTAGTTAATGATATCCTGCAAGAAGGCTACTCATTTTGTGTTTACTGTAGAGTTTAATTTGCAACCGATAGTTAGCAACAAGTGACAATGTGTCTCACTCACGCACATCAACACATGTTGTATACGTCAGACTTTGTGGAAACTGTTTGTAGCAGTTCTTTTCTGTCCTCAAGGTTGACAGGCAGTACTCAAAAAAGAATTTTGGCATTAAATGAAAGTCAACCCAAATTTTTTTTCTTGACAACAATATGTTCTATGCAGCCCCACTAGTCTAAATACGGTATTCTGGCTAATATTGTGGAAAATGAGTTAAGCAGCAAAATCCAGCAATTTTTATCAATATTTGAAGACGGCCATTTTGCCACTTGGTGTCGAGTGAAAATGACATCACAGTTGCTCAGGTCTCAGGTAACAACCAATCACAGCTCAACTTCAGAAAACAGGTGAGTTGCAATTGCCTGAGCAACTGTGATGTCATCTTCAGTCGGCTAGTGACAAAATGGCCGCCCCCTTTGATGGATAAAAATGGCGGGATTTTGTTTCATAACTCATATTCCACAAATGTAATTTTTATTCTAGTGAGGTCACATATAACATATTATTGTAAAGAAATGTTTAAGGTTGACTCCACGGTTGCGGTTTGTTCCAATGAAGATCTTCATTTAAGGCGTCAGCATTTACTTTACTTTCTCCTCTCTTGCGATAGTTGTTGCTCTGTAAATCTTTGATAGTTACATGTAGTTCGATAATGTGTACGCGTTGCTCTAAATTTGAATTTTGGCTCAAAATTGGAATATGCACCAGAGTCCATAAAGGTATTTTGTGGGACCTTTTTATGTTTCTTAGGAAGATGCACTGCCACAATCCTTTAGCAGCCACATGGATCCCAAGATACAAAGGGCCCTACCACGGAACACAGCCACAGAGAAACATGGAGCTGCAGATTCTATTACCAACTCTCGTGAGGATGACCACATGCAGAAACGGACACCTGTTCTCATATTTCTGAATGAAATACGATGACATCCACCACACATCTCAGCACACCACAGAATCTGCCGTGTCTGCCGGCACCTCCATCAAATTCTCCCAAATTGCCGTTACACCACCTGTGCCACAGCTTAAACCTGTTCTGAGCTGGTCTAAAGTCTGGTTCAGTCACCAAATTGTGAGGCGCCTGGGGATGTGTAAAAGAAAACGCCCTTGGTCTTCCGGAAACTAGACTTTCCCCGGGACAAAAATCAAGATACACTGGGTTTTATGCCATCGCACTTGCACCGTCTAAAAATAACAGAGCCCTTAGTATTTGTTTTAAATTAAGCATGGCACAGCAGAGCTGGTGGCATGTTGAACATCCCAGCGTGTCACAGAAGCCGCAAAAGTTACACGAGTCTGGATATTCTTTCAGAGATTAGAGAGCTTTGACAGCATTTTGGCTAATTTCCATAAAAGGGTGGACATTTCTTTTCATGTCTGGCGATGAAACGCAAGCCGCCCTTGCCTACGGGTTTCCCCCCGCCGGTGGGCTGCGGTAAGGTGGACCAAACAAAGGACACCTCTGTTTTGGCTAAAACAACAAGCTCTCATTGCATGTGTATGAAGAAAATCACATTCCAGAATCACTGCCACACTTGCATGTCATTTTTAAGAATGACCTATACAGTAAAAGCTGGGTTGTGTTCTGTTATGACCTCCATCAAGGAAGTTACACTTTCTCAAACTGAGGAGTGGGACTCAAAATGGGGTAGCTTTTTTTTGGGCATGCCAGGGTAAAAATTGTTTCAGCGATTTTAATGATCACCAAGGCGACACACAGTTTCTTGCCTCTGTGTTATTTATCATTAGTTTTAGTACAGTATATGTCAATATAATGGCAGTAAATAATGTATTTCAGTAAGTTTGGGAGCAGTGGGAGGAGAGACATTTCTAACTTCTTGGGTCTGAAAAAGTTTGTGAAACCTTGGTTTGTAAGGTTACACAAAAACGTCTCTATAGATTTTGACAAAAGATAACGAGGAGTAGCATACAAAACGCGAACATGCAAAAAAGGAAACGTTACATACAAACAGGTTAACATACGGAAAGAAATGTGCGCAAGGAAATCTTCAAACTCTAGCAGACAAAAAACATAAGCAACAAACCTGCAAAGCTGGATGTGAAACAGATGAAAGGTAATGTGTACAAATAAAACTTGACATATGAACATAAGAAAAGTAACACTGAAAGGTTGTTTATTAAATGTAACGTAGACAAATATAACATGAAATGTACAGAACAAAAAGGTAGGCTACGGTAACGGTGTGTAACAATGTCAGTCTTGAGTTGGCCGCAGTACTGCCACAGTAAGTGAATACCAATAACAGAGTTACTCAAATTTGAGTAATCTGTTGTATTCCAGAAAACTCAGACGTCATTACCTACTGTGTTTTATCTTGCTATTGTTACAAGCCAACAAAAGGGAGCTATTATTATATTAGATGGAGTTCTGCTTCAGTCCTTCACCCATTTGTTTACAATAATACAACCAAGTCGGCTGGGAGGAAAAAAGCGCAAAAACTAGCATTTACGCTGCGGAGTGAGCTCATTGTCCCGCTTAGTCACCATCAAGCAGTCACTGTGTAAAAATAAATGCTCAGTTGCTCTGATGTTGCTTTGTGGTGAGCTTGAACGACTCTTCGCAGACTCTGTGACAAACCACTGACATGAAGATTAAAAAACAAATCACAGCGTTGGCTCAAATGAAGCATCCGCCCGGGCCCCGAAAGAATAACAGGGTGGAGAGCATCTTTAATATTAACATTCTGTCACACCGGGTTATCCTTTGCTTACTGTAGTAGTGCTTACAACATTTTTGGTTTGTGTTAAACTCTCTTGCATGTACTGTTGACAGTCCACTAGGTCTTTTATCTCCAGTGGCTCTAAATACTCTGCATTCCACTGATTACAATGACATGTAGCGCCCTATCTCATGAACCCCTTTTACACCGCCTGCAAAAGCTGGTATTTGGACATGGTCTGTGTTGTGTATAAATGGCTCCAACATTGAAAGAGGGCTGGAAAAGTCCACCGAAGAGCAGTAAATACATGCAATATAATGTTATATTGTCTTCTAACACCCCTCGTATATACCCGGATTCTCCGCTAATCACCAAGTTTGGAGGGGAAGCCGTCATTTCACTTTGAGCCACGCGGCGACATAAATCTTGCTATTAACAACACGCCCGCAGCCTCCTGCAACCTAATGATGGGAAAACAGCAGTGAGCAGCTGACACGTCTTACGCCGGCTTGACGGGGGAGTCTCAAAACCAGGAGGATGCTGACAAGTAAGCACGGGTGATGCCCTTTTCCGTGTTATTTTACTACGACGAGGGGGTGACAGTATGGAACGTGGGAGGTCAATTACGGGCAAAACAAGACAGAACAGCGCAAGTAACAAAAAAAATAATTCTCCTGTGGGAAGACCATTTTCTTATAGTTTTGAATATGTGAACCTTGAGGTGTGATTTCTTTATCATAGTATTTCATAACCTTTACAGCATTGTGGTTAGCATTGCAGCTAGCATGTTAGCATTTATTCAATTCACATTTATAAAAGTATCTAAGACAGAGAAAGATGTAAAAGTTAGTGCTTTCTCTACCGTTATTATCTGCATGGACCGCAGTTACATGAGCTTAGTTCAAAGATTTAAATTGTGCATTTCGCTTTTATTTTGGCTTCTTTTCTCTTTTTTTTTGCGACACTATTCCAAAAGAAGAGAGCGAAGGAAAAAACTAAATCAAGGAAGTTATGTCAGTTGAAAAAAAAGCCATATAGACCCAGCATACCATTATAAGCGCTTTATTCAGAAAAAAGCGGCTGAACTGGAAAAGTGATTTTTTTTTTACCGTGGAAAACACTCCATCCCTCTAAATAGACGACAAAAGCAGAGTTCTGAGATTGAGATTGTACAGAATGAGATTGTACAGAAGCTATTTTCAGCACGTCACGGTCTGTTTTTGGTCTTGTTTTGTTTCTGTCTAATACGCTTTTATTGGTCTCTAAGACGGGAACCTTTTCACGTACAAGCTGCAGACACAACCAAACACATGGCCTTGTAAGGCCTCACCATTCTATTCTCGTCTCACTGCATTCTTTCCCCTGGCATCATTGTAATGACAATGTGGAGGAAAAAACTGACAATAATGGAAATGCGGCCATGCAGCAAGTAGCAAAACCATAAATGGCGAACATAAACATGGACGCACACAACATTGCGGAGACAAACGAGGCCCTAATCATCGGTGAAGATACGATCACTACATGATATAAAATTTGTGGCTGACTGGATGGAACTAATAAGTCGTTGCAAAGGATTATAAGCATTTGATGTCAGCAACATTAGAGAGTTGAGTTGAGTTATCTGTAGGATTATAAGTAAATTTTGCTGTTTGGGTTAGCAACCGAGCGCCCAACAGAGTTCAAACTGGCTCAATGGTGAATTTAAGTATTTCCCGATGGGTAGGGATAATGAACATGGGTGTGTACTGAACAACATTGAGGAGTGAACCCATCAGCCAGTTTACTGTAACACTGTAGGTGTTCGTTGTTGAAAGTGCCATCTCTGCATAATGTCAAATCAGGGAACTCGTTTTCTGTAAGACTCCAAGCTTTAATTGATCTTCAACTGCTTCAAGAGTGCTGCTGTTTTGTAAAAACAAGTTTGACTTCAATGAATCTAATGTACATATTTTGGAAGTTCGTAGCAGAGATTCGATTTCTGAACTTGAAAACTCTGATGTGTTAACCACTTGTCGATAGCGCTGCCTGAGGAAATACCAGAAATTCAGCTTTTATATAGAGGATAATACTCAGTTTAGCATCAAAGTGTGTACTTAATGTTAACGATGGTACCTAGCATTAGCGCGCACATCTGCTATGGTCTTTTCACTGCTTAAAATGCCATCATCCTAATAAAAACAGAGCGGTACCATACCTATATGTCCTGAGAAATGACCAGTGAAATATCCAAATGCATTTTTGCTGCTCCGTGAATAAATATTCAGACTAATTCAGAAGGAAAGAACAAATGAGGCAGCTGAGACTCTTCAGTAGGACTGAGAGACTTCTAGGAACTACTGTAGATCAGGGGCAGGGAAGGGGATCACTATGGGTACATGACACCGGAGAAGCGACTGCCAGTGAGCCATCGGGAGCTGCTTAATAATGAATGAGGCTTGCAGGGTGGTGGTAGTACACACTTATTAGGGGAGAGTCATCCGGACGAAATTGGACACAGGCACATGGCCCGGCCGCCTAAATGCAGCAGTTGTAATCAGCCATAGCAAGCGGTCGCACATGTTGCTAACAGCCCTTGTCATCGACCCGCGGCACTTTACACACAGCAGGCTGCAAACGTGTTTACACTCACAGTTTTATCGTAAAAAATGTATTTTTAACGCAACTCCCACACCAGAAGCAGACCCCCCCCCCCCCCCCCCAAAAAAAAACACTCACATAAGTCTGCTTCAGTTTTGTGTTTCTATTGTGAAGGGCACCAGAAAAGCAAATCCATATGCCACTTTCATGAGAATCCTTAATTTATTAGACTTTTTACTGGTTACTGTTGGCTATTTTCTAGGTTTCATTTTAAATGGCATTAAATCCCATTTACCCCCCAAAAATCAATTTTGCTCACTATTGTACCAAATGTGAACCAAAACCGTGATTTACCCTCCCCAACTTGGTGGAAACAAGTTCAACGTGGCATTGCACTAAAAGTAGACTCAGTGTTTCTCCTATGAAACATCTGTTGAGAAACCTCAACACTGAGGTTTAGAGGAGATATAAACATATCTGTGATGCATTTGGGGTTGAAAGGACTGGAGGTTTGTCAAAACCAAAAAGATGACCTCAGTTTTTGCTGAGCAACCAACAATCTAAAAACAGCAGCAGCGCATTAGAAACACCTCTCAAAGTTTCTGTTCAGCAGTTTCATGCGCTTTTTTTTTTTTACTGCCAGGATTTAGGCCTTGATGACGACTCCAAAGTCAGAGCATTCTTGTAAATATGAGTTAAATGTAGCATTAGAAAGCTATTTGTTGAAGATTGAGACATCATCGCTCTTGTTTAGTAGAACCAGAACTTTGTGGTTACACTTGCAAAAACAGCAATTTAACACTTGACATGGGCCAACCAAAATACCTTCCAGCCTCCTTCATTTCTTTGGGACAATGAAGGCTTTGTTGTCGCTTTAGTTGTTTCTCGTCAGCGTTCAACTACGAGTTATGTTGATTTACAACCACGTCTGGCATGCGGCGATGGCAGAAGCTGAAGTCAAGCATCCCATAGATATTGTCTTCTACTCTGCTTCCTTGATTCCTATTGATTTTTTGGATGTTTGGATCCAAGATGGTCACACCTTGTTCTTTTGGTCTCTCTTCCAGTCACAATTTATCTTCCAAAGATAGCTGTGATCGGGGTCAAATTTGTACTGTACAACGCCTTTGTTAACTCACTGCCAGCCACTGACAGTCCAACCCATTTTCTTTGGACTTTTAAGGATAGGGGCTTTTTTAACCCTGGAGAACCCAAGAACCCTTTTCTTCTTTGGAAAATTATGAATTATACATTAAATGACTGCTATAAGTTCACTGAACACCAAAATATATGTTTTTTCAATTTTAACCCTTGTTTTTTGAACTAGCTCAGAGTTGCTAATTTATCATATATATATAAAACATACTCCTAGGCATTCTGCAACATGATATGAAATAGATTAACAAAAAAAAGACAATTTTACCATTTGATGGTTTGCTGAGAAGATGGTTTTGTTTGGATTGATTTCCAGCTCAACAAAACAGCATGTTGACAGCCATCTTGTCACCACCACTCTGGCTCATGTCAATATTCATCCACTAGATGGCCCCATGCAGGGGTCAGAAGTGGCACTCTGGACTTTTGAAGTAAAATTTGTAAACAAAAAAAAAAAAAGGTCCTTGTTATGTGAGTAGCAGAATTTGTAGGGGCTAAATTATCATTATTAAAATTAAAAATGCAACAAAAACCTGCGAGGGTAACATTTTTGGGAGACACAGTAAAGAAAGCCCACACTGGCGACTGCATTATGACGTTGCAAATATGCAAAACTACCATAGGAGAGGGGAGGGGTTGAGGAGTTGGGCACAACTTGAGCCACAACCACAACATATGGACCAACGGGGTAAGTCTATTACTACCGACGGATTTCTTTATGATCTGGTTTATCTGTATGATGTCAAATTGGTCGATAATTGCCGATAATTATTGGCCACCAATATTATCGTGCATCCCTACTTTTTACGTATTATCGGTATTATAAGTTTTGGTGCAGATGCAGAAGAGTAAAGCTGCTGGATTGTGAGAATTTGTATTTCCTTTTAATATGTTTGTCTGAAAAGCCACTTTTGGTTTGTTTTGTTTTTTCTGCACATTTTTTTCATCTTTGTTTCTGCGCTGGGAAAATACTGGCAGTTCCAGTGCTCACAGTGAGAGGCTACGGCAATAAAATATGTCATGTAAAAACAATATTAATGCTGCTCCATGGTCGTCTTTAAAACCTTGCCAGAGGTTTTTAAGTCATAAACTCAGGAGAAACCTGTCTACAGCCTCCAAGTTGGACGTGGAGTAAAAGTAAAGCCTGTTCAGCAGTCCTATATGATAAAAGCACACATTGAACATTTTCCCTTTTCAAGCATTTTTGTGTGCTTTGAGTGCTGCTTTATCATCTTTATTGTTCTGAAAAAGCCACAATCTTCCACCCAGATCTAAATGATTGCAGTGGGTAGCTGCATTTTACTCAAAATCTCCTTGGCAATATTCTAATTTCATGATTCGACTTTCCCAGATGGACTGCGGTTTGTTCTCTTTGGCAAAGATCATGCGTGTGAGTGGACTTCATGGCTAGAGATACTGTATGCTTTTTTGTAGTACAGGGGGTCCTCGGTTTACAACAGAATTGGTGGCAACATAACTAAAATTTGTAATTAAGTTGAAACTTACTGTCACTAACTTAGTACTTAGTTTGTCAAAGTCAAAACGACAGTAAAATGTGTATGAAAAAATCTTCTCTACCATGAATCTAAAACAATTGAAGAAAAAATGGAAAGTATGGTTCTAACTTTTAAAACCAAGGTACAGACTGCACATGGTTTCAGCCCATTTTTGGTCGCCGACATCTTTTATCTACCATCCTGAGCTTTTGTCTGAGATGGCCAAAATGGTACAAAAGTATCCAACAGGCTTTTGTAACACTTTCCATCATCCTCACCGTCCTTCTTGTCCCCCAATCAAGCTGCGAATGACCTCACTCGCATTTATGTCGCACAGATACTTCAAGCAAGATGGAGAGTCTCACAAATGGCATCGGCACCAGTGTTACATGTCAGGAGGACCCAGCGACTACAAGCGCCGTTCCATACGTGCAATTTATAGGCATGCTGAGCATCTATCAACACCCACGCCACGCAGATTCATGGATGTACTGTGAGTGAACGCCGGGTGCGCACATAACATTTGTTAAAATGTGAGAGACACCACTCTTCACCAGGAAAACAAAAAAAGTCATGTTTTATCTCATATACTTCTCTCAGTACCGAGACTGACATGTGAGAAGCAGCAAGGTGCCACAGGGCATCTGGAGTTCAAAGATATTGAATAACTTTTTCAATCAGCCAATCAGATTAATCGTTCCTGATAATCTTCTTTTTTTTTTTTTGCTGACTTTGATCGCAAGGGAGGGAAAATGCTTCAGACAATACATTGTTGCAAAACATTCTCTCCTATAATGTTTTATTGTACACTAGCAGTATATATAGTATGTAGTGACTAGAAACCCTGCAGAAAATTGGAGGGATTGAATGTTTCTCAATGTAATTGTTTGAGCAAGTATCTGAATGCGATTGGATGAAAGAATCGTGGGTGGGGCCTGCGGGGAGAGTATGTGACTGTCGGGCTTGTATTCGGAGGTGCTCAACGCCAGTTGATGATTAAGAACAAATTCAAACATCATCGATTAGTCGAAGTCGACTTGACCATCCTGGGAGAGAAGACCAGAAAGAACAAAAATCACTCTTATCACACTCTACTTAACAGGTTAATCACTTAAGATAATATTTTAGAGACGACGGACAATTGGGCCATTGCATGCACAAACTCAGGCTGATTATGTGTGTACCTGGTTTGATAGTCACGATTGTTGGCCCCAAATGTTTTCCGAGCAGGTCGGGGAAGAAAACTCCTTAAAACACCCCAAATTACAGGTCAATCTTTTCGAGACGTAGAATAATCTGGCCTTTTTGCAGATTTTAGGCACATACCGCTTACCCGAACACATCAGGGAGGTAAATTGATTTTTTTTTTCAACAGAGCCCACACCACAGGATAAGGGCTCAGGATAATATTTCAGGTACATCTGAAAATCAGGCCTTTGCTGACATTGATCGCAAGGGATGCTCACATATTCGGCCCGATTGTGGTGTCATCATCACCACTTAATGCTCACGAGGCAAATCAACAGCTGTTTGACATTAGGCGGCGGGGGTGAGATAGGTGGGCCGGTTCCTATGTGGGAGTGTTTAGGCGAGACGGCTAAAACAGGGAAGCATGGGAGGGAGGATCCACCGAGCCAGATCTAAGCCCTGCAGCACGCACCACTTCAAGGAGGTTTCATTTGGGGCGTTTCCCAGCAGCATCTCCAGCAAATGTGCCAGCCAAATGGGAACCACATGGGGGTCAACAGGAGTAAATAATACAAAGAATGCACAGGAGTCTGTTGACATGCATGCTACTTGAAAAAAGTCACAAGCGCTTTTTTGGTAACACGTGGATGTTAAGTGGCTTATAATGTCGACAAAATGCTCTGCTGTCATGATTCATTCGAGAAAAAAAACAATACAAGATGTAAAAAATAAATAAATAATTTAAGTGGGGGAAAAAAACAGTATTAATTAATAAAAACAAAACCCGTCCTAAATCATGTGTGAAGGTGTTATTTTTATTATTAGAATTATGAGATGATAATAAATAAATAACATTAGATGAAATTGACTAATAAATAATAATACTAATAAAACAAATTTAAACATATTAGAGTAAAATAATAATAAAATAAAACAACAGTAAATACAATTTCAAAATAAGAGAAATAAGATTAAATAAAAGTAAATAATATGGGCTAAAATTGCATAATATAAAAATACTCTTATATTAAATGAAAGCCCATATTAAATAAAACAATAACAAATACTAAATACGGTTAATTATATTCAAAATGTCATCATTTTGAAGTACATGTGTAAAAATATAAAATGCAATTTAATGAAGGTAAATGCAATTAAATAATATTCAACCAAATTATAGTATAGAAAATGAGATCATGTTAAAGGTTAAAAGTAAATAATAGTAGATAATTAAATAATACAAAATTTCAATAAAACTACATAATACTAAATATTGAATGCAGTTGAATAATATTTAATCAAAATGAAGCAGTGATAATGCAGTTAAATATTACATAAAATATAGTTTTGTTTAAAAAACAAAATAGTTTGGAGTTGTTCTAAAAGTTAGTCTGCCTAAAACAGGAGGTATGTATATTCAATTTGACATTTATCCATTATGATTCATCTCCCTCAAAAAAGAAAGTAGTCGGGAGGAGTCTGTTGGCTTCTATCGAGCGACAAGCGCAACCTCAGTAGATTTCAGTCCAATTAATAGATGGGCAGAAGAAAGGAAGTGGGGTTAAGCTGCAGGGCTAAAAAAGCAGAAAGAAAAAGCAGGTCACGATCGGGGAAAGCTCGGAGCTGCCGTTCTAATTCAAGCGCTCTGATATTGATTCGCTTGGCGGCCTTGGAGTGCCGTGCCGGCTGCCATATTGGAGCCACCTACGCAAAAATTTATACCTGCACTCTCCTAATTGAGTCCAGCGCTGAGTCCACCGCCGACGTCGCCCACGGTAAAGCTTCGTGACGTATGCGGCAAGTGCATGTACATCCATATTTTGTGCTGCCGGATTAAGTCATGTCATGGTTACAGACTGTCAACATTTAGCCTAGATTTACAACTGCAGGTCCAAGTGCATAATTCTGAATGAATGCCTATACAGTTGCCAGTTTATTTTTTTATTATGTACTATGCAGATTTAGAAGAGGCCCTATTCCAATCTGAAGAGATCGTATTCCATGTGTTTTTCCCTCTTTACACCATCATGATGCTTCTGACAGTTGTCCCAGTTGGACGCAAAAAAATAATAAAAATAAAAAATTGTTCCAGTTGAGCAACGCAGTGTAAATCCAGCCTTAGATACCGTATTATTCTCATGTTATTCCAGTGGGGGACATCAATAGTACTTCAGTTGAACCATACTTCCTGTGATCACAGTAATAGATCATCTAAGAGTCTGTTTGTACACTGATGGTGGTTCGTCTGTCTGCCTGTGTCGAGATCAAAGGTAACGTTTAAAGACAGCAGCCAGACTCCCAGACCCAACGCCCCAGGATGGTTTGTTCCTATTTATCTAAGTTGACCCGGAGTTCAAATGCAAATGAGCCCAATTGGAATCTGACTTGTTCAACTTAACATGCATGATATTTTCACATCTCTCCCCAAAATTTTTGTCTAATACCGAATCAAATTGTAAAGATGTTCTTTGATGACCCATGTTCCAACAAGTTTTGAGAAAATATGTTAGAAATTTAACACATTCAAATAAAAAAACAAAAATAAGCCAACAAGTCAAAGGCAGGAAAACGATTTAGAAGAGAAATTAGAAGAGGATTCTACTTCTACATATTCACAAAACAACATTACAACAAAAACTAAGTCTATAAATACAAAAATTATGACACATGAAAAATTTTTAAGAATTGTATGCAAAACTCCTCAGTGCATATAAGAGCGGTCCTCCCTTTGAGCAGGAACATCAACATTACACATTTCATTCACACACGCCACCAAACTTCAAGTGCCATTGAGCAATCTGCTCTGTGATTGGCTGACGGTGATAACACAGCGGATGGACGAGTGTGTGGTGAGTTGAGCCTAATTCGCCGAAGGTGCCACACCCTCTCATTCTGTGTTCTTCAGCAGCCTTATTAGAGGTTGGAAATGTGTCTTGTGTGCTGAGCTATCATTTTGGTGTTAGCCGTGATAGAAGAAAACGGCAATCATGTACACTTACAGTAACTTCAGACAGGGTGATGTCATGAAGGGGCCTGACAAATTGAAAATTGCCACCCTTTAGAATCTGTCTTGAACTTGTAGTTTTTCCAGTGGTTAGCTTTATAAGCACTAATGTACAGTTCAGAATTTAAGGGAGAAAAGTGCACTTTTTTCTCCAGTAGTTTGCGCTTCACTAGTATTGCAGCAACAAGCAACTATGACAAACAAAGACGTGAAACCTAAGTACAGAGTCTTAAATTAATTTAAGGGTACCATTAGCGACCAATGACAACTGTGCAAACAATGCAGGCAGTCATCAAGCAACGATAGTGACCAGTAGTGCGGTAATTAGAATGCACTGACAGTTGTGCAGATGCTGCAGATATTCGCAGCGCCATTTAAAATAATTGTTATAACTTTGAAAGTCCTCTCTCAAGCAAATGCTGAGTACTGCTTTTGTTATCATGACAACCGGGGATGTCGCTAGGGTGCTGTGAAGAAGCCAGGCCTACTCAGTGTTGTCAACTTAAGGATTTTGTTGGTCTATTTAGTAACTTTTCCAACCCCTCTAGTCTTGGGTTGGACTCCGCCGTTGCAAACTGCCTTTCATTGGTCGAGTGAGAGAGAGTTCCAGCAATGGACGACGATCTTGTCCACTATCACCACAACTTGCGACTTGAGTTGCTAAACAACGAGTCGAGGTGACAGTGGACAAGATAGTCATCCATTGCTAGAGTTCTCCAATGCAAGCAGGCGAGACTTCCTTGTTCGCAGAGCCGCTCACTCGACCAATCAAAGGCCCCCTCATTTGAATAACGTTTCGACCTGGCAGTATGGACCAAACCTACCAAAATTAAAAATGAATGAATGACTAAATAAATAAATTGACTCAATAAATGACTAAAAGTGAAAATAAAAACTAATATAAAAAATCTAATTCAAAAATTAAATACAAATGTAATTATTTATGTATATATTTTGCTGTTTTTATTTCCATATGAATTATTTTTTTTTATTTAATTTTCGAATTATATTTTTTTAATATCTGTTTTTATTTTCACTTTTATTCATTTATTTATTTATTTATTTAGTCATTTATTTATTTTGAAATTTGGCAGTTTTGGTCCTCCATACTCTAGCAACTAGTTTAAAAAAAAGAGACTAGCCACAAATCTAGTGTCTTTTTGTGACGTTATTGGAGGTAGCCCTAACCCACCCCTTTGCATACAGACTGCAAATGATTTGCACTTGTTTTTAACCATTCAATATATCCTTTTATTTTAACCAAGTAAGTTGATCAGATTTGTGTTCAAATACACAATGACATATTTTACAGTCAGTACTTTCGTCAGTTAAGTGACGCAAGATCATTATTATTTCAGAATATGGTGCATAATTTTTGTGACATTTTGTTTGGTATACAGTGTGCCATGATTTTTTTTTAATTTAATTTTATTTTATTTTTGAATTAAATACTGCTAGAATTTCTTTGGAAAAATTCAAATGCAATTTTCAGGCATTGTTTTAGGTAGAAAAAAAAATAACATACTTGGTCATTCAAGTGTAAAAACAAGTTATTATTAAAAGGAAAGTAGTAGTTTTAACATTAATGAAACATTACCTTTGATTTGAGCGTAAAATTGAATCAAAATTGTTTTCAAAAGTTTTAAAAAGTCTTATATTTCCTCATTTCCAGACAGATATACAACACGTGCTAACATCCGTATTATGTTTACAATCTGCAAAAGTCACATACTCAAGAGTGAACTTTTCGTTGAACTCACCCCCGCAGCCGTGGTATAAAAAGGTTAAGTGTTCCCGCCGGGATTCATAGCGACACCACTAGTTTCTTCTTCAGTTCTTCCCGTCCCGGAGCCACGTTATGTAGCCCTGCCGGAGTAAAGCGCTGCACAGACTGGCCTGGCTGGAGAAAGCCCACATCCTACTGTCAGCCAAGCGGCGGAGCATAGTTTGTGCCGGGCCACGGTCCAAACAGACATGAAGCTATTCTATTTCCGTCTACTGCCATGTGAGCACCGCCACTGCTGCAGATTGAAGGGGTGGGAGAAAGTCTAGCATAATTGCATACTGAGATGTAATTGCACGACAAGGTAAAGAACTTTTTTTTTTGTAAAATAAGACTGGAGAAAGAAGGGAAAAAACATAAATAAATGAGGAGCTGGCTTCCAGATGTGTGGGCAAAGGGGAGGAGAAGTACGCTAGGGAGGGGCTGCAAAAGATGGAGAAAAAGTGCTACGGCAGCAGAATGAAATCCCATTTCGGACCAGGCGAAAAGCTTGTTTACCTTCCTGGGGAAGAACCGCATGCAGACGGGTGGGGGATTGTGGGGAAGGTGAGGGGACGTCGGGTCAGACCCTTTGTTGTTTCTGGACCTGTACCGCCTTGACTTGTCCCACCGGTGTCTGCTTTCACGCTTGGAAGTGACACCCGTGTGGAAAAAGCAGGGTGGGGGGTGGGGGGTCATTTTAAAATGGCAAAGGAAAGTTCAAGTGTAAACGGCAGTCAGCTGGTTTGCATTAGCTTACGTAGTGGCTGAACAATTGCGTGGCCACATACTCACACCTACTGTAGAGTCTATAAATATTGGCATAAAAGCCAACGTAAACAGCTCATTTCCACTCAAGTTTTACCTCATTTCCTGTTAGATGGAACTGGAGCGTATTGGCAACAAGCTCAATTTTATCAGAAGAATTACAGTCCTGGATATACTAGCATATTCCAATTTTGAGGCAAAATTCTAATTTAGAGCAACGCGTACACATTATCGAACTACATGTAACTATCAAAGATTTACAGAGGAACAACTATCGCAAGAGAGGAAAAAGTAAAGTAAAGGCTGGCGCCTTAAATGAAGATCTACAGTGGAACAAACCGCAACCCGGGATATTTAAATTTAAAGGTGAAGTCAACCTTAAACATTTATTTACAATAATATTTTATATGTGACCTCACTAGAATAACAATTACATTTGTGGAATATGAATTATGAAACAAAATCCCGCCATTTTTATCCAACAAAGGGGCGGCCATTTTGTCACTCGTCGACTGAAGATGACATCACAGTTGCTCAGGCAATTGCAACTCACCTGTTTTCTGAAGTTGAGCTGTGATTGGTTGTTACCTGAGACCTGAGCAACTGTGATGTCATTTTCACTCGACATCAAGTGGCAAAATGGCCGTCTTCAAATATTGATAAAAATTGCTGGATTTTGCTGCTTAACTCATATTCCACAATATTAGCCAGAATACCGTATTTAGACTAGTGGGGCTGCATAGAACATATTGTTGTCAAGAAAAAAAAATTGTGTTGACTTTCCTTTAATGCCAAAATCCTTTTTGCCTGTCAACCCTTCATCCTATTCGCCTTTTATTGCAATTGATGTCCTTGATGTTTGTATTTTAACACAGAAGTCAATCAATAAAGTCAATTACGACTTGGTTTGAGACACTTTTCAAGCGAGAGGCAATGAGTGAATTTCCAGAAACAGTAGAGGAGCACACCTCTTCCAAAACGTTCTGGTTTGGAAAGGGCTTAAAAGGGCTTTTGTGGTGTTGGATTCTTGGAATGGGACTGGGGTCGTCCTCAATTTTGGACTAAGTTCGGGGGGGTTGGTTTGATTTCTCCTTCACAAAACCTCTAATTTCCATGTGGAGGGGCCCCTTGCAGTGCATCTGTGTGCCATTAGCAGCGCCATTGCGGCCTTGTTACATCACTACTGGGACACAAGCGCCAAAAGTGAAAGAAAGACCACCAAGTTGCCTTCCAGCTGCCCCCCACTCATCCCCACAAAGTACCCAAACGTAGAGATCACATGTACATATTTTCCCTCCGTGTGTGTGTCGTCCAGGAAAAGTTTCCGTGCGGATCCCAGTGTGGTTGTGGCTCTTCTCCAGCTGGACGCTGAGACGGGGACAAAGGGGCTTGAAGTGAACCCCCATCTCATGTACGCCAATAGCTTCACTCCACCTATTAATCACGCATATCATTTCAATTAGTGAGCATGCCTCTACAAGGGCGTTATTAAATATTTTCCTCACGTTACAAGATAACATCCTCGCGCTCTGGTTTCGGAAGCAGTGGCGACAAATTTCCTGCCCTCGCTCGGGCGCACACTCGCCGCTCATCCGTGCTTCCAAATAGGATCAACTATATCCTGTTTTGCAATTTCACCCTTATTGAATGGGCTCGTTATGACGCTCAGTGCGCAAACGCCGTTGCCAACACCCCCCGATTTGTCAGCCTCGGTTGACGCCGAGCCGTTTTCCATCCAAAACCATGCCGCTGGATTTTATGGCTGTTTATGCCACACATATTTAAGTGCAAGCAATGGCATACTACCAGAAACACTGATTTGTTGATTTTTATCTGAAATTTGAGAGACTCCTACATGACGAGGACAAAATGGTTTACGACATTTTATGTTTACAAAACTAACTAAAACTAACTATAATTATAGCGAAAATGTCCTTCGTTTTAGTCTTTGGTAATTAATTTAATACATGAGCCTTTGGGGATGATTTCAAATGTGATTTTAAGTAATGTGGGAGCAGGAGGAGGACAAAGAAGTGGAGGGCACCGTGCCATTCATTTGGACCGAACCATCCGATGGGCACGTAGAAAAGCACACTTGGCTTTAAAACAATAAACCAATTGTAACAAACTTGATTAGTACGCTATATATTTTTTTCTTTATTGAGCATTTTCATGCATGATTTCACACCATTATTGTAGTCATTTTAAGTGATGAATATAGACCTACAATTTGGTCTATATAAAGTGCCAAAAGGATGTCCACATGACCTGTTCAACTTTGCACAGACGTTTTATATATGTCACTAATCTATGTTGAATTGACATTGATGAAATTACGTAATCTGATATTGCAATCTGTACCCAAATGTGACGTCTTTTCTACGTATGCCCATTACGTAGAAATGACGTTGTTTCTACGTCGGCTTGCTCAGTGGGAACTAAATCTAAACATTTTTTGAAAAACTAAATTTAATAAAAAAACAGAACTACCCTGAAAACTAATTAAAACTAAGTTTAAATAACAAAACTCAAAACGAAATAAAAACTAAAATGAAAATTCCAAAACTATAATAACCCTGCCCTGGTCCTCGGAGCACACTATCCAGACTGTTTTCCCTGTCCCCCTATTCCAACGCAGCTGATTCCAATGGCAGCTCCGGAAAATAACGGATAACGATTTTCACCTGTGTTGGAATTGGGAGAAATTGAACTTTTTGTGAATAGTGTATTTACAAAATGTTAAACTACAACATAACTAGATGGACCGTACTTACATAACTAAGCTGAAATACAACTGTGCTAAATGTTTGCTCCAAACTCTTTTAAAAAATTATGATAAAATGGTAAAACACATCAATGTTGAAAATGTTGTTAAAAATATTGGTTGATGCATAACTACAGTATGCTAAAATGTTACTTAAAGTTCTTTAAAAAAAAAAAAAAGTTTGTTAAAAAATATTCATTAAACAACAGCTATGCTTCAATGTTAGGAAATCATGTTGAAAATATGCTACCAAAATAATAAAAACCTTAAAATTTTACTTTTTTATGTAATAGTTGACGCGAAACTGCACTAAAATTGTTTGTTAAAATTTTGCATATGACAACTTGCTTGTCTTGCTGTTCTAAACATACAGTGATGGTACATTGTAAATTCCTAGGAACGTTGTAGGAGCGATGATTTGAAAAAGTAAACACTAACAGATTTATAGTCGCAGTTTGATATTTATCTATTTCCTACTCTGTTAAACCATTTTCAATGATTATTGTGATAAATCATTAATATGATGCGTATCTTCATATAGATGAGCATTATTATTACAGTATATTGTTTAAAAAAAATACATCTACAAATATTAGGAGCAAAATAGTTTCTTTAAATGTATGTATCAAACTTGGCTGCCATTGTCATTCATCTGTAGCCAAGAAATAGCTTTCAAGTTTGTTTAAAAAAAAAAGTGGTGTCCCTAATATACGTATATTGATGACTGTTAAGATGATAAAGTGCATTTCTGTCCTCTGAAGCGCCAAAAAGAACAAGTCTGATTGCAGGTTGCACTGCCTTTTTTATTCAGCAATTACCCATGCACTTGTTATTTGCCCATATTTCGCAAAACATATCCCAACTGAGTGTGTGCCAGTGCATGTGTGTGTGTTGTTCTGTGTTCAACCATACAACACACACATACATACACACGTCACTCTGTTCCGGTGGTGTTCTACTACTATTATTGATATTTGATTGACAGTGTATAGAATATGTACGAATATAATGTGGTCAGTGGTCCCCCTTAAAAACCTGCAAAGAACAACACAAGTACCCCAAACCCGAGTGTATCTAAAATACATTTTAATCTTGCACAAACGTCTTTTTTTTTTTCCAACAATATTGTTGACAATATTCATCGTCATCATCATCATCATCACCACCACCACTCTTCACAGAACTGTACAATCATGTAAATTGTTCTACATCAAGGCACAAGACAACAACCCACTGTGGGGGGTTAGGGTGGGAGGTTATTTCTTTTCTTTTCTCCTTTTTTTTTTTAAAGGGTAGGCTGATAAGGGGTCCCGCTGGCTGGATGATGCTACACAATAGGAGGAAAAGGTGGAGGTGAAAAACTTGGTGAGCAATTTTTTTCTTTTTCTTTTTTTTTTTTTCAATGATGCGATGTATAAAAGACGGGAAGTGTAGACAAACTAAAGTGCTTTTTTTTTTGTTAGGGCCAAAAGCAAGATGGACACTTGATGTTTTTTTTTATGTGAGTGTAGTAAAGGGCCAGTTCACTTGATTTTCTGCTCCATTGTTGTTGTTGTTGTTGATTATGTTGTTCTCCTTTTTTTTTTAACCCTGACGTTTTCTCGTTATGTGTCAACCTGCATAAAACACAAAAAGAAGGAAATAAAATAACATTTTACTAATGCAAATCCATACAATTACCAAGCCCATCCCTATCCTATGAGAATTCAGTAGGGTTTTTATACAAAAAGTAATCAAATTTGTGATTTTTATTAACACCTGAGGCACTAGTTAAAAAAATTTTTTTATCTAAAACTACGCAAAAATAAGAAAATGGTAGTTCAAATAACCATGTTAAAATGTTTAACAAGGTACGTAAAAACATTCACAAATATTAAAATATAAATATATTGCACACTTAAATATTTGTTTTTAAAAAAATGCTGTTATAACTACAAAAAATAATAATTTTTAACTGCATTGAAATGTTACTTCAAATATTACCATGAAAACGATGTTTAAACATAACTTTGCTGAAATGTTTGGTAATAAATGCCATTAAAACATAGTTATGCTAAAATGCTAATTGCTAAATGCTAGAAATGTTGGTTAAAACAATTACTCTAAAATGTATACATGTTGTTGTGAATGTTATGCTATAAAATATTAGTTAAATAAAACTTATGTTAAATTATTAGTTTAACAATATCGTGAAACTATGCTAAAACATCACTTAAAACATTTTGTTTAAACACAACTGGTCTTAAAATGTCATTAAAACATAACATAGGCTAAACTGTTAGCTATAATCTGCTCATTAAAAATTGTCCATTCATAGGCTACATGTATCGTTATCTGACTTGATATGAGACGTGTGCATTTACCGTTTTTTCCCCCCCCCCGAAGGTGCGTCCAGGCGCTCACATGGCGATGCTTCTCCTCCGCCGGCCGAAGGCTTTGGCGCCGACGTTGGTGGGCACAAAGTTGCTGTTGCCCATGCCCCCCGACCGGCTGAGGAAGTCGGCAAGGCGGTGGGTGACGCAGGTGGCTGTATTGCAGGCTCGCTTCTGTGCTGTAACGCTGCTTCAAGGGAAGCGGAGCAGGTGGTTAAGATGGTATGTGTACAAATAAAATAACATTTAACATTCATCATATTTTCCTATTTTTAATTTAAAAAAAAAATATATAATTTTAAGTCCACATGCAAAAAACTTTGTTGGCTTTGTTTTAAGCACTTTGTTCAAGCTAAGCTAAAACGTTAGCTCTAAGTTAGTTTTAACTTGTAAGTGAAATGTTAGTTAAAAAATGTATGCTAAAAGGTTGTTGTTGTTGTTTTTTAAAGTACAGGAGTTAAATAAAAACAAAAGTAAAGTACTTGGTACTATTCTGCGGCAGTTTGACATATAGGCCAATCATTGTCTGCATCTGAGAGAAAGGTCTTGTTCACAGTGTTTTGTCATTGGGTTCAATGAAATTGTGCATATATCATAAGTACGATATGTATTGGTGAGTACTTAAATAGTTACGACTCATACTGGTATTGCTCTGAAAAAAGTGGTATCGATTATCCCAACTACAACGTAAATGTGTTAAATGTTAGTTACGAGGTAACTGTTGAAATTGTAGCTGCAAAATGTTAGTTTCAACAAAATTACACATTTTAGTTAGTCACTTAAAACATACATAAAACACGCTAAAACTACACATTGTTAGTTTAAACATTACGATACTGACTTGATTATGAAACTATAGCTATGCAAGAATTTTAGTTGTACATTTTTTTACCCTAATTATGCTAAAATATTCGTTTTATGCTGAATTTTCGTCAAAACTCCATTAAGTAGTAGGTTAATAATGTTAGTTCCAACATGGCGCGCAGATGTTAGTTTACAAAGATAGTTTGAACATAATGACACTAAAGTATGTTCTTACCTTAGAAGAGATTATGCTGGGCCCTCCATCCCATCACATCTCTTTCTTTCTTTCTCTTTCTTTCTTTCTTTCTTTCTTTCTTTCTTTCTTTCTTTCTTTCATCAGTGACTCGCAAAGGGCATTCATTTACAGTAAATGAGCGCAATGTCCGGGGCACACTGTACCTCACTAAATCAAAGTCAGCTAAGGCTTTCTGGTAGAAAAATATGTTTATTGAACAAAGAACATGACGGCACCTGCTATTTCATGTGATATGCAGGTGTGTATGTGTGTGTGCGTGTGCGTGCGTGCACGGGGGGGGGGGTGTCTCTGGTGGTGTACGGCAAAGAACATCTGATTGTCTGACCTAGGGCTGGGCGACATGTCTTTAAAATGAAATCTTTCAATTTGTTTCATAATATGATTTTCGATATAAAGTTTTGTTGTTGTTTTTTAATTAAAAAAAAATCCACAATTGATTTACTGTTATACCGAGACAGTCCTCCAATATTTAGCAAATTCGACATGTTGAATTGGCATTGGGCGTTGATCACTGTGATTGGCTGTTAGCTAGCGAATCAGTGCACAGGGCAAGAAGAGGAAGTGCCAAACTTTTTTTTTTTGTTCTTATTTTGCGCATCGTCACCCTGCTGTACCCTCCGCAATTAAACGTATAATGTCTGTCTGGACAGAAGATCAGGAAGATGATTTGGTCTCTTTGGTTGAGGAGAGACCGGCATTGTATGATATTATTGTTACATTTTGTGCGGTTTCTCCTTATCTTGCGCCTTTAGGAATAATGACTACCGCCCCCAATGGTATGGAGGGGAATTACCTCTCGCGTATGCGCTGAAGGTACGTAATAGTCGGGGCCGTTGTGGTGTGTATTAAGTCATTTTTCTACGCAATGTGCCGACATCTGGGCCGACGCCACAGGGGGTAGGCGTCGGTCACATTTGGCAGACGTCGGATTGGTGTATCTATGCCCTTACGTGTACTGTACAACCTCACTGAAAGCCTAATGCTAACCCCAACCATTTGTTCGACGGCGAATTGACATACATGTCAACAGTAAAAATAACACTGAGATTGTTACCGCCTAACAGCTCAGTAAGATAAACAGTTGTCTCCCATCCAGATGACCAGGGTTCAATTCCCATGACAATTTTTTCGCCATTTAGCATGGCTGATACAACATGGCCGATAGAGGTAGCTAAACTACAATATGTAACACTTTGTCGTATTTTGGTGCATGGTAAAACGAACAATTGTTGGAGGACTTGTTGGTTTTACCCACAAAATGGTGGCAAATGAGTTAAGCTCTTCAGTCAAGATGCCATCAATCAATACAATTAGCTCAAAGACATTGAATAGTTTTCTGTGAATAGTGGAAGATAACTTAAAAAAAAAAGTAAATGAATTCTGTGAATACGCAGGGTTCACTGTATTAGCAACAGTATTATTTCTTTCAAACATATTCCATACTTGTTCTCAGAGATCCAGCTAGCTGGTCCACAATAACATCAGGGTCTTCTGATTGGTTGGTTAGAGCTAGGCAAGTTCAACTAGCAAAACATGTCTGTAGCATTGTGCACACGCTATATTTAACAATCCGCATTCCTGGTGAGCCAGATGCATTTTATTTAAATGTTTTATGTCATTGCCATATGATTGAATAAATATTGATTCTTAACTGCTCCAGATGTTGTACTTGGCAGTTGGCACAGTTGCCTGCTGTGTTATTGCATTTCTGTAGAGTGTTGATGCCACTCGCCACTATTAATAACAGGAAATTAAAAAAATATATATTACAAAATAATAATGATTCATCTTCTGATCTAAATTTGAATTCATCAATAAAATGGATTAATCGCCCAGCCCTAGTCTGAGACCCAAGATGGACGCCTGTTTCTTTTCTCTTCACGTCAGTCAGGCAAGTCACGCCAACATGCGCTGGCCAATGAGGCGTCTAGGATAGAATGGCATAGCAAGGGGGGCGGAAGGGGATCAGAGGATGACAGCGTAAAAGGGGGGCGTAGTTAGATGGCGTCAAACGTCTCGCCGTAGCTGGCGTAGCGCTCGCCATCGGGAATGGCGCGCTTCTTGCCGGGCGTTCCCGCTCCCACGTTGGTGCGCGGGAACGTCTGCAACTTGTGCAGTTCCTGGGAGAGTTTGCCCAGTACGCAGGTGCTGAGGTTGGAGCAGCGCTTGGTTAGCGGCCGGGCCATGCTGTTAGAATTGGGGTACACAATACATACAGATCACATGCACAGGGCTGGGATCAGGCGGGACAAAATAAAACAATAACATGCAGGAAGAATCATCACATCCCACTGGAAGTCTTGGATTTTTGTGTGCCGTGAGAAATCGTCAGGCGTGTCGTGGCAAATTATCCAATTTCGCATAATTAGTCCAAAAATGTTTTCTTTATTATAGCCTGTAATGCTTTTTTCATATATCTATGCCAGGGACAATTAATGCTACTCATGCAACAGAATAATTAATGGCATTCACACAATAAGTGTATGCTAACAGTATGCTAAAATATTAGAAAACGTTAAAACCTAACTAGACTATGCTCAAATATTTTTAGAACCCAAATGTCAGTTTAACTATGCTAAATTAAAATAAAAAATTCAAAAGTGTTTGTAAAACAATTATGGTAAAACTCCTGAGAGAATATTTTGGCTAAAACAACAAATAAACGTGAGTTTAAAAGGTTTGGTCAAACATAACTAGGTGGTATCTCACTAAGTGGCAAATGGTTGCAAACGTACAGATTGTTGGGGTTTCGTCAGGTTTCATTAAAGATTGCAAAGACGTTCACAAACAGTTTTACTTGTTCCAAGCAGTTTTTGTTGTTGCCAAGAAATTTTGATTATGTTCAAAATGCCGTACAACTGTTTGTGAACATCTTTGCAAACTTTTGCGACATTAATGAATCCTGACAAAAACCCATTCACAATGTGTGATAACACCTTTAATGCTTTTTTTTTTTAAATGCTAGATATAACTAGTTAAACTGTTAGTGGAAACTTTATGCTAAAATATTAGTTTAAAAAAAACTTAGAATTTCACATTTAAGTTTTTAATGTATTTAAATTAACATTTTCCAGTTATGTTTTAACTCAAATTTTGTAAGAAACATTTTGCAAAATCCTCTCCATGCTAAAATATTCAGTAAAAAATTGTTAATTTCCACATAACTGTGCTAATACAATTGTTTTTTTATTAAGTAATAGTAGCGTAAAAATATTTGTTAATACCAACATACTGCAATGCTTGAACAAATCCACACGATCTCCAGTGGGATACATTGCGGTTGTCTCCAACCATGCATTTTCTACACATGACATACTGTAAAATTGTCCCTTCTTTTCTCTTCATTCCATCCACGCTTTCATTGCAGGCATGCCAATCCGTCTCGTGCCAGCAGACCACTTAAGAGCTAAACATCTCTTTCTCGCATCATGCTCGCTGCATCACCACCCATTCATTCTTTCATGCAAATATAATGCACCCCCATTCACATACTACCCCTCTTTTTTTTTCCACTTTTTTTTTTTTTTTTTTTACAAATGTAAGACAAAATGTTGCTCATTCCCCATTGTCATGCGAACTACTATCATGCACACTTCATTCAAAGTAATTCTATAAATCTCGAGCAAGTTATACATGCGGGGGTGCCTTCATGACTGCTTTATGTGTTTGAATTTGAGGCGTTACCTCTGAGACTAACCGCTGTGCTGTAGAATGAATTGAATTGTTAAAGTGTACAATGTGAGACTTGAAGTTAGAATGATTTGAATTGGTCAAGAAATGTGGAAGGATGCGCTCAATGGTCAATATCTCTTAATTTGGGAATTTTAATGTCAAATGTGTGGGGAATTTTAGGAAGGCTCAACCGTTTGAACAGTCGACAAATGTGGAAGGTGAAGGTTGACATGGAAGACATCTCTTGATTGAGGAATTTGGGGAATGTTAGCTTCGTTTATGTCCTGAATGAGCTGGAAAGTTTAAAGTTGGTATGGTTTGAATCGCTCAAGAATTGTTGAAGGTGGAGGCAAACACATCAAATGTCTGCATTGTGTTGGGAATATTGGTATTGAGAATGTGAGATAATAAATGTGTTGGGATTGTGAAATATTGTTCCCAAGATGTCGTGAAGGAGCTGAACACTTGAATTTGGAATGGTTTGAAGTGGTGATCGAGAATTGTGGAAAGAGGAGATAAGTATGTTAAATAAGTGTTCATTCAATATGGGGATTTTGGGAATATACTTCCATCTATTGCACAGTATAGCCTGAATAAATGAGCTGAACAGTTTGGAATTGGAGTGGTACAAATTGGTCAAGAAATGTGGAAGGAGGAGGTCATTCGTCAATATGGATAATATCTGCAAATTTGGGAATTTTATTGTTAGAATTTGGGAATGTGTTAAATTGTTCCGTGGACATCCTTAACTCAGTCAATAAATGTGGAAAGATAGGTAATTATGTAATTTGGGAGATTTTATATGAAATAATAGAAATTTGAGGAATGTGATCAATAGCTCTGTATATGTCCTGAATGAACTAAACATTTTCGAAGTTTTGAAGATGAAGAATTTGAGAATTGGATTTTTGTGTCCTTGGAAAATGTGGAGTTGTGGGAAAAGTGGGAATTTTTTAAATGTAGAAAATAGTTCCAAACAAGTTTGAATCACTTGAGAAATATAGGAGGGGTCAAGCCTTGAAAAGTTCCCAGAATAATAATACAAAAAAATTATATTGATGTCTACCGATAACTATAATAATATGAGCATAGACGTACCTGTTGCCCTCAGCCGCCTGCTGTTGCTGCTCCAACTCCTCGGCCGTCATTTGCACAAACTCCTTGACGATGGCGTTGAGTAGCCGCCGCGCCTCGTAGTCCGTCAGCGTCACCCTTTCCGACATTGACTCCAACGCCGGTCTGCAGGTGGCAAACAAAGAGCAAACCAAAACAATGCAAACGTAACTATGTTGGGGGGTGGGGGGGGGGGTTCCACTAAAATGCAACTATGATGAAATGTTTGTTAAAAATTGTTCATTAAAAAATTTACGTTAAAAACTCAAGCACGCAAACAACGATAGCTTTAAAATGGTCGTTTAAGCACAACTAAACAATAGGATCTATCCATATAAAAATGGTTTGTTAAATGTGACCATTCTGAATTTTTTGTTAAAACTAACGCTTAAATGGTTGTTTAACTACAAAATGCTCGTTAATTAAAGTAAGTTCGCTAAAATGGTACTAAAGAACGGTTAGCAAACACATTACACTAAAATGGCTGTTAAAAATTGTTCATTTAAATATGACTAAAATGTTCTTTAAATATTTGTAACGGCATAACTACATTCAATGTTTGTTAAAACATAACTACGTTAAAAAATTACTTTAAAATGTTGATTAAAGGACAACCACGTTAAATGGTAGCTAAAAAATAATCAATAAAACATACAACACTAAAGTTATTCTGCAAAAATGGCAGTTAACAAAAGATCAATTAAACATAACCGCACTAAATGTTACTTTAAAATGTTTATTAAACTATTACCATGCTAAAATGGTAACTAAAAAAACTTTTATTAAATCATAGCTACGCTAAAATGCTAAAAGTGGTAAATAGGGCATAGGGATTTATTTTTTGTGGGTCATTAAAACTACTCTCGAAAGTTAGCTAAAAATGTCCTTAAAACATAATTACGGTCATGTGGAAGCTAAACAAATGTTAGTTAAAACATAAATCTGTTACATATTAGTGAGAAATGTTGTTTAGAACGTCACTAGCCTAACATGTTCAGTTATGATGTGAGCTTGACATGAAATGATTGTGGTACGTTCGAAGGAAGGTTTCCCTGGCCAAATGGGATGGATGGATGTGATGTGTGCGTGGGTGGGGTCAAGGTGGTGCGATGATGGTGTGGAGGGACGTCACCGGCTAGGAGGGGGATGACGTCGGTGTTGGAGGGCCGCCTGCCAACGCAGCAAAACAATCTGCACAAAGTGCCCCCTCATCTTAATGTGCATCGGCCTTTGGATATATTGATACTGATGCTTTTATCAGATCTCGTATAAATAGAGACATGCATATGTTTAGAGACTACATTAGCTACGCCTGCACTATCCCAAGTACAAGATAGACCCAAAATTGTGCATCTACAAATGTTATTATTTAGGAGTGACACCGTTAAAGAGGTATTCATATCATACCCTCTCTCGACGCTAATATGGTAGGAAACGGTTCTCAAGAGTGATGCAGAGCACTTCTAAACCACTGCAGAGTAAAACAATACAATAATTAAATTATTGTTTAATTGTTATTATCAATTTCCTTGAAAAATAACATAATAAATGATTGTTTAAAATATATTTATTGTTTATGTTCTCGGTTGTTTTGTGCTATGGGCCATGTGTGAATCCTAAATAAATACATAAAATAAATATAAATAAATAACCATGTATATTTTTTATAATATTACTATATAAATTAATTACCATCAAAACATGTTTTAGACATTTTTATAAAAGTAGTAATTAAATTACATTACTATGTGTTATATATTAAGGTATTCCATTTATGATAAAATAATAAATAAAAATACACATTTGTAGCAATATTTTTAAATATTAAAAAATAATAATAATTCCAATAGTACCTTAACTGAGCCTTATTCATTTTTAAAAGAATTTTTGAATACATTTTAAAACACAAAAATATTTATTTATTTATTTTTTTACAAACCTATCATAACTAAGTATTTTCATCCAGTTAAATTTTAGAGGCATATTTTAAATAATACAACTAATAAGAGAAAGAAAAAATTGTAATAAGACCATCATTGAGTGAACTAAAACATTTTTTAAGGAACTTTTTTTTTATACAGCACTTTTATTGCTGCCATTACCAGGTGTGCCTACAGTAAGTGTCTTCTTTCTATAACTTGGAATGAAAAAGATGTTAATGGAGATTCTCGACGACAACAACAGTTTCCAAATGACCGTGTACACTTGCATTAACACACTTTCCTTGTATGTATTACATTATGCTAATCTGCCTGCAAATGACATTAACGTAATGGGATGCAACAACTTTTTAAATGGATTACGGTAGCTTTTACAACAAGTGACATCTCCTTCAACTCGCTCACAACGTACGCATGTTGTTTTGTTCTTATTCTTGTACCGTTTCAACCAACAGGAAGTGTTAAGTGACGCTCCACTCTTACCTGGCGGGGGCAGCTTGCGAGCAGTACATCTGGCAGATGACCAGGGCATATGCGACGAGGAACACGGAGATCTTCAGCATGACCATAGTACGCCCCCTGCACGACACAAGACACACTCACACACTCGTACTTGTAATCGCACACTCCAAAAGTGTCATTTCCAGACAATTCTAAATGTCCCTGAAAGCATCCCACCAGGATGGAAGAACTGCCAGTTTTGTGTGCGTGCGTGTGTGTGTTGGGTTGGGGGCACATGTGTGTATGAGGTGGATGAAGAGTGAGGGGATGACAGCAAAGAGGAGGAAATGCCGTAATACCAACTGAAATATAACTAGGCTAAAATATAAAATAAAATAAATAGTTCTTTGATACATAATTATGCCAAAATAAGTCAAATGAAGAAATTAAGAAATGTATTAATCCCCCCCAAAAAAACACTGCTAAAATACTTGTTGTATAAACACAAATACGTCAAATTATTGTTATTTGTTAAAGAGAAACTATACTAAAATACTAGTAAAATATGTTCGTTGGAAGCATTGTTGCACTGAAATATGAGTTTGAAATTGAGGATAGAAACAAAACTGTTAAAATATTAGTTAAAAGGATTAAATCGTTGTCAAAACTAACTATGCAAAAAATGTTTAATGAAAGTTTCAGTAAAGACATAAAATTATACTTAAACTTAACTTTGTAATTTTTCATTAAAACATTAGTTACAACATAGATAAGCTAAAATGTTCATAAAAAAACGCTAAAATATTTGTTAAGACTTATGCATGCTTGAAAAAATAGATACATTAAAAATAATAATACATTATTTGTTAAAAATGTAAGATAAATCTAACTATGTACACTAAAATATCAGTTACAAATAATTATGAAAATCTATCTTAAAATGTTAATGTTAAGACATATAAACCTATGCTAAAATATTAATTTGAAAAAAAAACAAAAAGATTCTGAAAGCATAACTATGCTAAAATATTCCTTAAAGCCCAGTTCTGCTCAAATATGAGTTAGAAATTGTTTGTTGTGGCTAAAAAACTGTTTTTTAAAATTGTTCGTTCAAACATAACTGCTAAAATCCCAAGAGAAAGAGGAGGAGAAGGATGTAAGGAGGAGGAGGAAGAGGTGGTGACTCCATCCAAGCTTCCCTGAGGAACCGGTGCATTAGTGTAATGAGCTGCCATTGCCTCACACACACACACGCACACAACCTGCCTGTCCGCTATCCCGAATACTTTCTTGAATTTCCTCATTTTGGCCCCCAATACTATCATGATAACCACATATCATATCATCACAAAGCAAACACTCACCTTCGGCGAGAAGCACCAAAAATAAATAAATCTCAAATACGCGGGATTGCTTTTTTGGTCCGGAACAGGCGCTGCAAGCTGTGTTTTTGCGTGCAGCGGCAAGGCAGCGGCCCCCTATATATCCCGCCACCCGGGTTTGTGCATCGGCTGTGGAGGTGGTTAATTATCCCGCGGCTCAGCCAATGGGGCGATGAGCCGGGTCCGACGGTAACCAATGGGAGAGCGGCGAGGTATGCGGACGTCATCCACAGAGCCTCTCCATTCACAAAAATCTGCCTAATTTGCATTGATGTCATTCATTAAATGGGCAGCAGCGACAGAAGTTACATTGCTTCGATAAGGAGCCCCCCCACTCCAGTTTTTTTTGTTTTTTTTTGCCGGGGCCATCTACTGGTGAGGCAGCACATTACACTTTGAGGCACTCATTCATAAGCTTATGCAATGATGTGAGTCACCACTCAGACTTTGGCATTTCGTGTTTTCGGCAACTCTCGACATGTTTGCACTGCCAACACGAGCTGCGTAATAACGAGCGAGAAATCAGCATTTATTGAGAAGCGAAGGAAATGTTAAACATAACTAGCCAACAATACTTGTTAAAAACACGCATCCTTAAAAGTTAACTATGCTGGAATGTTACATTGAAATGACAATAAAGCTGTCAATGTAGAAATTTGCCCAAAAACATCTTTACAATAGACTTTTTATTTGACCATTTATGACTAAAACATCTTCTAATTTTCAGACTGGATTCGGGTTAGAATTTCCCGCCATCTGTCTGCAGATGTGACGTCATGCGCGCATTGTGTACGTGAAGAAGAAGTGTGCAGTTTCATTTTTGGGCCACAGGTGGCAGTAGTAGCAATTTGAAAGTAAATTTTCTGCATTGAGCAGCTTTAAAGCAAAGTAAAATAGAAATGAAAAAGTAAACATCAAGTCAAAATTGTTCTTTTCAATTCATATATTCTAAATAATAATGGCGGTGTACTGTACGTCCAAATAAGGTTTCTATAAAATGTATTAAACTGGAAATGATTTTTGAAAAATGAATCTCATACATGTTAGTAACAACCAAATAAATAATATAGAGCAAACTTGTCATTACAGTCGGGTTTCTTTTTAAAATAAGTAATTGAAACATTGACATGTTTAAATTGTATTCACACTCAAATGGTAGCTAAAAACATTTTACCAATCCTTAAGTGTTTGTTAAAACTCCACACAAAAAATCATGTAACTACAGTAAATAGTCGTTAAAAAGAATTTATAAAAGCATAACTTTGCTAAAACAAATTGTTCGTTAAAGCATCTCTACACTAAAATGTTTGTTAAAGTAATTTTGAGATGTTATTTCATAGCCACTGGGCTAAAATCATAGTTAAGAAGTGCTTGTTAAAACATAACAATGTGAATTTCAAATGTATCTGCTCCTTTCCTTCATAAACTTATGCAATGACGTGACTCACCGCTCATGCCACGCTTATGCTTAGCGTGTTTTGGTGGTCTCACGCCATGTCCGCTCCCAACATGAGCGTGGCGCGTGACAACAAGAGCAAAGCATCAAACGCTATTGAGCTAATGGAGTGATTGGAGCCACTAACGATGGTTGGGGGGTGGACGGGCCGCCGCCGCCGCCCACGCGCTGAGCAAACGAGTTGCCCGTCCTCGGATCGATGGCTGCTGTTTCACCAAAGCAATTATACAACTCTTTGTCATGCACCGCTGTCTCAATTCCTTTTCATTAGTTTGTTCAAACATAACCACATGAAAGTGTTTAAAGCGTATCCATACTAAAATGGTGAGTTAGAAGTACCGTAGTAGTGGTAATAGTTAAAACTTCATAGTCACTTGTTAAAATTATTAAAGTATAACTACACTAATATGTTCATTAAAAATGATAACATTGCCAAAAAGTTACTTTTACATTTTTATTTTTTTATTCGTTAAAACTAAACTAAAAACATTTGTTTATAAAAAATAATAATAATAATAATTTGGGGCAGTTTTGCAAATTAATTTAATACATTTTTAACGAATAAGGTTATATTGGTATAATATAGGTCTCGCTTGAAAAATATCTATCTTTGTTTTGTTTTTTTTGTATCAAAAGTACTAGTGGTGTCGGTACTTGGTATCGGGCACTACTCAAAAGTTGAATACTCATACTGGTATCACAATAAAACGTGGTAACTAACACCCCTAAAAAAAATTATTGATTAAAATAAATGACAAAAAATAGTCATTTAAAATATATTTTTTAAACATCACTACATTAATGTTTGTTAAACATCTGTATTCAAATGTGTGTTAAAAATGGTCATTAAACTTATTTTTAAAAATGCTTTTTCACAAAATGTTATTTCAATTTTTTTATTAAATGTTAATTAAACCAAACAAAGCTAAAATTGTTTGTCTTGTTTACAAAATACAAAAAAAAAAAAATTGTTAAAACATAACTACTGTACTCAAAAATGATAGTTTAAAAAATGTTGGCTTAAAGTACATCACTATTTGGGGGAAAACCCCGAATTAGCATTCACAATTCCTATTTGCTGAATTTTTTTAAACTAAATTACTAAAAACTATGTAGGAATGAGTTGGCCATCTTCATGTAGTGATGTGCTTTGCAGCCATCTTGTAGCATCTATATTCAATTACAAGCCATTTTGGTGTTCATCAATTTCATTATTTGCGGGGTTCATTTTATTTTAAAGTTTGTAAAATAACTATAGGCTACTAAAATGTTATATTTAAGTATTATAAAAACTTCACACTAAGCAAGTTAAACATGGTTTAAATGTTAGTAAAAAAAAATTGGGGGGAAAAAGAACATTTAAAATTACGCTGATTGCTAGTTAACACATAAGTACGCTAACAGAATTCTTTGTCATACATCATTTCATCTCAATTTTTTTTTCATTAGCTCTTGTGCCTGCGTGCGTGCGTGAACCAGTCACCACACAACCAAGCCAATGAATGTGTGTGGTATGTCAGAGTAGCAGAAAAGGAAAATGCTTGTGCGTCATAGAGGAACCCCATTAGACAGGATGAGCCTTTTAGTGCTATTGAGCTTAGCGGGCTACCCACTTCAGGTTCTAAATCACCTCCGGACGGCTTGGATCTGCTTCTATAACTCCGTGGACCTTCTGTCCGCACCTTCTGAACCCGCTTCTTCAACATCGGCCCCTCCATAAGGAGCTAAAGGCGTTCCCACGCAGAGTTATAAGCCATCAAATAGAGGGAGTGAATATGTGACATGCTGCCCCACCAATGGGTAAGTTGTCACACTATACTGTATGGGGTAAGATGTCACACTGCATTTTGTAACTAATAAATCAAGGACAAAATTATCCTTATTCTCCTGTTTTGTTTTGTTTTGTTTTGTTTTTTACAGCCAGAATTTTTTTTATCATTGATCTTGAAAATTTCCCATCACAATTGAGCAAACTTCAGCATAAAATATTATGAAGTAGATTAAAGTCCTGAAGAACTGCTGGCATGTAAGTCATAGCTCTCAGCCTCAAATGCCTGTTTTGCTTCCCTTAAACCGGAAGTTTAATTAAATTTTATTAAAAATAAAATAAAATAAAGCATTTTGCTTAATGGTTATGGTTCATCGTTAAACTTAAACTAGTTCTGACTTGTGGACATACTGTAGTTCCAACAACTGGAAAATCCATTTTTAAACATTGAAACAAAACCTGGCAAACTAATTTCCTCACTCTTCAGACTCATTCTGGCATACGTAAACCGCGTTGCCAGAAGTGCATTTTTTATTGGCCCATTCTTTGCATATGTGACAACAAACCCCAAAATGACTGAGACAAGTTGCCCCAAACTACCATGTTGGCTAATTGTTGCTCTAGTTGAAAGTTATCTTAAAACAGAGCAGTGACTGAGGCGTGACAAGATGACTGAATCTCTCCTCTAACGAGTCCACATGATTTGCTGCTCGAATTTGTCAATGTACGACGCCTGTTTCAAAATATATGAAGTTGAAAAATGTGACTTTGGGTTGTGCAAAACAGATAACTGGCACTCATCTCAGCTCACAATGTGCTATTCTCTTCTTAGACAGCACACAACCCCTTACCATTTATACAAAAAAAACTAGTGTTCCACTTTTTCCTTGCGCCCTCTGGTGGACAAAAAAATAGCAATGTGACAACTTACCTGTGATACTAGCCCCGGTCTCCCCATAGTGTAGCAAAGGAACCAGAAAGAGGAGCTGAATTAAAACTGCGTTCTCTTTCATATGAACTCACCATTTCGATGCAAAATGAAATCAAAAGCCCGTTTGATTTACTTTTTGAACCCATTTCAACACAATGGAAATAAGTGACGCCATCATGTTATAATCCAATATGTCAAAAGCTGTCAGTTCGATAATTGTGTTGTGTGTTTGTCATTTTTCCGGCGTGGGCGTCGTCTTTTCGGTCATTGGCATCAGACGCCACCCCGAGGGGAATTTGCCCGGCTCATCATGACGTCTTCAAAGTTTCCCTTCTATTCTTGTAAATAAATTTAGGAGAGGGGGGGGGGGGGGCTTTGTGGCAACAGTCAATACAGTAACCTTTGAAAGCGGCAGCCCCCGCTCGCGCTTATCAACGCACTCACCCTAGCTAGTACACCCTATGAGGTTCAAGTTTTCAGACTTCCTACCACTCACAATTATCAATCATCTGTCACAGATGATTGATAAATGAGAGCGGTGGGACGGAACCCTATTGATTTTGAATGGTAACCCGACACCACGGGGTCCAATTAGTATGTCTGCATTGACATCTTACAAGTTAATGGTTACAATTTCAATTCCCGACTGAGATTCTTGGTGATTTCAGGGCAGTCGGCAGTGTCGAATTACTACTCATTTTGAATGATATTCAATTTTAGACACAATACACCGCATGAAAATTTGCTTGCGTCGCTCAAAACTGTATTAAATGTGTTGGTGAAATATGTTGACTCATATCTTTTCAACACTTAAAGCCATGTAACATTCAATCTCTCAATGATGTAAATTCTTACAAGTGACCTAACTTGCGTGTTTGTTGATTTTTAGATGAGTCAAGGATCCGACAATTTTTGGGGAGTTTGCGTCGAAAGCAAAAATTTGAGTTAGGACTCCGAGCATTAAATCGTTGCAACAAACTTCAGATAAACAATAATTCAAAAAAGATGCAAGTGAAGCCACTCATTGCCAGTTCCAGTTGAAGTTTAAACAAAAAACAAACTTCATTACACTTGTATTTAAGATAGCGTAATGCTAACACACAATGCAAAACACTATAGATGGGCTAATAAAACTAGCATTCAAGTTGTCATAGTTAACAATTTATGCACATTTTTATCCCAAATTAAATATGTATCCTTTTTATGCGGAAAAGTAATATTACTGTAGCTTACTGATTGGAGACTAGTGTTGGCGCATAGTATTGTAAAGAAACTTTTTTATTCGACTTCCCCTTTAACCCCTTCAGACCCATAGATGGTCCCCGTGCACATGACACATTTGCACGTCCAAACCAATAAAACGCATCATTTGGATGATGTCAACACCTCTAGTTCATGATTGGATCTTACATAACCAATCACAATCGCAAATTGATTTGCATGACGTTAATGTTAAAAATGTTGCATATAATCTTATAAGTTTACAACAGCCATATTATCCTGGCGTCCACTATAACAGCTAAAATCACCAGATAACCCCCCCCCCCCCCAAAAAAAAATATTTTCATGTTCTTATGTGGGAAAATAATCTAAATCAGCAAAAAATAAATGAATACATTTTGCAGAAAAAATGTGGGTCTGAAGGGGTTAAGGGAGTGCTGTGAAATTCCTCTTGAGTTCCTTCCTCATCAAATGTTAAGAAATGTTTAGTTTAAAAAAAAAATTAAAAAAAATAGGAATAATTAACTTAGTTGACACAGTTAACGTTTATTTTCTGATAGCAGGTTCGCTTATTTCCAGCCCAGGAGCGATTATTTTTATTGACATGGCCGCCTACGCGTCACAATGAGCGCAAGCTTGTTTGTGTTGGATATCGGCAGAGATCAGACTAACAAATGTGTCTTTGACTCCACGAAAGGAAAAAAAAAACATTTAAAGCCGGCACTTTCGATATTTTAAGTGCCAGGGAGCGGCCCACGGAGAAACAAAAAAAGCTGTCGATGCGTGATGAAGAACCCCCCGCCAGAGAAGAAGATATGTACACTAGCACAATCAAGTCACGCGTGTATAGAAGCCATCCGTCGATCGGGTCACGGCGCACGTGGTGATTTATGAACGGTTGCCCGCACTAGCGGCTACGGCTCGCGGTCGCTCTGAGCCGCGCGGCACTCCGGATAAATCACCTCCCGAGAAGAACCAGCACTTAAGTCATTATCCACCTAATGGCTTTCCATCTTCAAATCTAATCAGACGCTTGCCACCAGTGAGGAGGCTTGCACCTGATTAAATGGCCGTTCGAGCTCAGCTACCGCGTTCGGGCTTTCGTGCGGCTCACGGCTCTCTTGAGCTTTTCGGCTATTAATGTTTCATCTTTAGAAAGGAAGGCGAATTCCGCCGTTAACTTTCTTTGTTTACGCTCACGGAACCCTAATTCTACCTCAACCCTGACCTGAACCAGGCAGAGCTTGCGTAACCGTTGTTTATCTGTTGTCATGTCTCACTCACTGGTAGTTCTAGTACGATGGATTGGTGAAACAGAGTCACTTAAAGGTGGAAGCTTCTCCGACAAACCAAAACGATTAAAACACGGGAGCGCTAATAAATTAATGTTGTTTGATGAATGGATTAGGTCTTATTTGGCAAACGTAACTTTTTGTGATAGCCTTGGTTGCCACATTGCCGTACGGTGTTCCACATGGTTCAATCTTAGGGCCCCTGCAATTCATTTTTTATCTTATTTTTAAACTCAATAAATGTAAGAGGGAATGTAGCACGCTATTACCTACTTTTGTGTACCTCACGTGTCACACTGCTGCATTTTCTGAATTCTGTGTAGAAGATAAAACCTGTGATGCTGGTAATATCTAGGGCTGGATATCGATTTGAATTTTCTCAATTGATTCGATTTTGTTTTGCAAGAGTCCAGTTAGATTCTATTTCAATTTTTTTTCCCCCAAATTGGGTAGAGTGCCCTCTACGAGTCGGGGATGAGATCCTGCCCCAAGTGGAGGAGTTCAAGTATCTTGGGGTCTTGTTCACGAGTGAGGGTAGATCGACAGGCCGATCGGTGCAGCGTCTGCAGTGATGCGGACTCTGTATCGGTCCGTTGTAGTAAAGAAGGAGCTGAGCCGAAAGGCAAAGCTCTCGATTTACCGGTCGATCTATGTTCCTACCCTCACCTATGGTCACGAGCTGTGGGCCGCTACTCCTCTGCATTGAGAGGAACCAGTTGAGGTGGCTCGGGTATCTGGTTCGGAAGCCTCCTGGACGCCTCCCTGGGGAGGTTATCCGGGCATGTCCCACCGGCGGGACGACCCAGGACACGCTGGAGAGACTATGTCTCTCGGCTGGCCTGGGAACGCCGTGGGATCCCACCGGAGGAGCTGGCTGAAGTGGCTGGGGGGAGGGAAGTCTGGGCTTCCCTGCTAAAGCTGCTGCCCCCGCGACCCGACCCTGGATAAGTGGTAGATGATGGATGGATGGATAGATGGATAGATCAATTCACTTCAATTCATTCCTATTTTGATTAATTATGGAACATCAATTCTTCTTAAATACAGGGAGTCCTCAAGTTACGGCGGAGTTTCGTTCCTACGCTAGCGATGTAACGAATGTCACCGTTAAAGTGGATATTTACATCAAAATACTTTGTACAGTCATTTTTTTTTTTAAATGTTGCGCGACCTGGCCGGCTGATGGACGTCCGTTGCTGGAGGTAACAACAATACAACTTTAAATAAATTTAAAATGGCGTGGGAAATTCACGAAAAAGAAGGTGCTACTGACGAGGCACGGGCGCCGTGAAGTCGAAACGACGTAGGTTGCGTGCGACGAAGCAGTAACCGGTTAAATGATTTAGTTTATTAATGAAAGTAGCATGTGTTATAATCACTTAAGAGTTACACAAACATTGACATCAGCAAGGATGAGATGAAAATATTGTCATAATTCAAATTCAATCATTGTAAATACAAATTTAAAAAGATTCTGGATTGCCGCAAAGTACAATGAGTCAGGTTTTTCATAGATGTGAGAAAATACTTTTAAATTCATGTGAACGATAAATTTCAAGAAAACATTATGATACAAAAAAAATTGGCCTCTAAAATTCTATTTTGTTATGAATTATCGATTCATGGTTTTATGAATCGAAATCAGTCTTGACAAGGAAAATCGATTCGATATCGGTTCTTAGATTTTTTTTTAAATCCAGCCTTAGTAATATCCCATCTTTGCTGGCTTTTTTTAGTAAAAGGTAAAGTTGGATAAATCTTCTGTTTGCAAGAGCCTCGAGTCTAGCAATCTACTCCCATCTGGCATGACTGCTTGGCTTTGGCGGAGGTTGGCCCTCTCCTGAGTGCTGCTGCGTGCGGAGTCCACTAAACAGAGTGAGTGATGCCTCGCGAGTTACGTGCACTTCCACCATGCAGCCAACAGGGCGAGGCTATTCTTAGAGGAAAGTACGCAAATGAAATGGGTGATGGATCCTTATGAGTTTTTATGCAGTTGGCTTGGCAAGCACAATGGCGGGCCACTTCATTCATTCCTTCTTGTGTAATCGTAATGAATGGCGCTTCTAAGGGCCACAGGCTCTCCTCGGTGTTCCTGTACTTCATCCGTTAGTGTCTCACTATCGATTATTCCGGGGTATGTCACTCTTTTTATTTATTTATTTTTTGAATGAGTCACAACATCCGACTTCCTTTCCCGGACTGCCACACTGATGGATGCTATGAGCTTTAAAAGATGGAAAAGAACTAAGACTATGACTGCCATGCATGACACTTTGTGTCTTTTTCAGGCTTTTGTGTATTTCGAGGAGGTTTCCAACAAACTTGGCATTGGTCAAATCCTTTCAAGATGCGTGTCTATGAAAGCGTCGGTGCGTCAGACGGTGTCAACGAAGCGGCTCCTCCGCAAGCATCTTAAGGGAAACTTGGCCGCAGTGGCATGAGGAGTCATTTGGCTTTCAATCACGCCTGATCAACTTGCCGCGCATCCTGCAGTATTTATAGAAACTTAACGTTATGCGCTTATGACGGCTGGCCGCCGCCCAACAATATGCTTTCATTTCTCTGCCTCTGCGGCAAAATCTCCCGCTCACTGCTTTGCTTCTTTCTTTCTTTTTTATTTTTTTTTTCTGCTTTGATCACCAAAACGCGTTTCCACTTCATCTGCTTGCAACCTTTCATTTGGATGAAAGTGCAGATAATTACTGTACCTGGGGATCGGGTCCCAGCTTAGTGAGCCTCCCACCTAAGAAATTTCAAATTTCATATATTTTTTATTGATTTATTTAACTCATTCACTGCCGTTGACGGCTATAGACGTCATAAAATCATTGTCATTTAAAAAAAAAACACATTATTATTTTTTTTTTATTTTTTTTTTTTATTTTTATTTTTTTTATTAAATGGAATGGACTGCTATTTAAATACTGCTTTTTGACAAGTGCTACTACTATACTACTACTACTATTGCTACAAGTACTACATGCGTCTTTCCACCTTGCAAGAGTCAGCAGTCCCATTCAAAATTTCCGCGGGAATTTTTCTAGTTATTTCTATTAGTCTAACATTTTTTTCCACTTTTATTAACAAGAGTATGAAAACCTAGAATTTTTTTTATTGTATTAGAACAGGTATACAATTTGTGATTAATCGTGAGTTAACAAGTGAAGTCATGCGATTCATTACGATTAAAATTTGTAATCTCCTGACGCCCTTCATTTTTAATAATCTTTTCTTTAAAAAAAATAAAAAATATATTTATTTATTTATTTATTTTAAGAAAAGATTATTGAAAATTAGGGGCGTCAGGCGATTAAAATTTTTAATTGTAATTAATCGCATGACTTCACTAGTTAACTCATGATTAATCACAAATTTTATATCTGTTCTAAATGTACAAGAAAAAATTCTAGGTTTTCATACTCTTGTTAACAAAAGTGGGAAAAAAAATGTTAAACCAATAGAAATAGTTCAAATGAATTTATGACGTCTATAGCCGTCAATGGTAGTGAATGAGTTAACCATTATTTAACCTGGAAAATCCCATTGAGATCCGCAGATCTCTTTTTTCACGGGAGTCCTGGCCAAGAGGCGCACTACAACACAACACAACATTACATACAGTTAAAACAGTCAATTCAAAACTTTTCACAGTTAAAATAGTTTTAACTGTAAATATCGCACAACCTATGATCCCAATTATTATCATTTTCAAACTCATTTTGCTCAGTAAAAATGTATAACTTGTATAACATACTTCATTGTCACCAATTCCTATTTAGACAGGTTCATAAAAAGTAAAGGGCAGCACGGTGGCTGACTGGTTAGCACGTCCGCCTCCCAGTGCAGAGGACGTGAGATCGAGTCCGGGCTTCGGCCTTCCTGGGTGGAGTTTGCATGTTCTCCCCGTGCTTGCGTGGGTTTTCACCAGGTACTCCGGTTTCCTCCCACATTCCAAAAACATGCATGGCAGGTTAATTGAACACTCCAAATTGTCCCTAGGTGTGAATGTGAGTGTGGTTGTTCGTCTCTGTGTGCCCTGCGATTGGCTGGCAACCAGTTCAGGGTGTACCCCGCCTACTGCCCGAAGCCAGCTGGGATAGGCTCCAGCACCCCCGCGACCCTAGTGAGGAAAAGCGGCCAAGAAAATGGATGGATGGATGGATAAAAAGTAAATTCTCAATTTATAAAAACGCCCTCTGTAATAGAAAAGTAGTGCTTTGGCACCATCTTGTGGCTGTTTTGTGTCAGGAACTATGTTGACATGAGGGAAGGAGCTTCTTTTCGGTGTCTAGTACCTCCTGATGTCCAGTAGAATTGATTTTATTTACTGTTGGGCTATACCAATATTACACAGAATAATCTTCGATAATTTCTGCTGTTATCTGTAAGGACAGACATTAAAAATTGTTAGCTGATAAGTCAGTTGGAATTTTGTCGCTGCACAATGTTGCGTGTGTCCATGTTTTGTCCCCGGTTTGACGTTGATTGTAATGTACCGTTCAGATTGTTTATGATTATTAAAAAAAAAATCCATTGTACAACTAAAGGCCTCCCTTCTAATAACCATAAATTCAAGCATAAAGTGAACTCATCTAGCGTCCTCCTTCCTCTGCACTTTTGTTTTGTGACTATTGATCGTCTGACCTTTCTGTCCTCACTCGCTCCGATGCTCCTTCTTCTTCGGCCATGACGCTAATAAAGTCCACCGCGTAGCGCACAAGCTGTGTCAACAACATTGTTATGGCATAAACTGATTTTTGCCTTGGCTCTGTGTAAACATGCCTGGTGAGAACTTTGTTTGTTTTTTCAGATTATTTCAATTTCTTTTATTTCCAATGGGAAAATTATTCTGAGCAAAAGTCGCAATTTGACCTTTTTGTTTAGTTTAAGTGATGTAAGCTGAAGAAAAAAAAGCCAGTCATCCAGTCATAATCAGTTTTACTGTTAAAAGCGGTTAGCCTACATTTAAGCAAAAAAAAAAAAAAAAAAAGTTTTTAAGCCTCATTTTATATACTTGGCAATTTTATCAAACATCCAGATTTGGCAGGGTTGTTCACAACACTCATCTCTGTGGTGTTTCAAATTTACAAGACGTATTTATGTTCACTTGTCTGTCTGGCTAATAAAGGTATTATGCTAGCCACCGTTTCACCTTGGAAAAAAGATGACAGGAAATAGACACTTTACTTCCCATTGGAAAATGGACAATTTTACAGTAATCGACACTTTTTTTGTTTCCATTGCTACTTTCACACTTGTTGCACATCTGACTTATGGACTGGCACAAAAAAATCGGCCCTGGCATTTTGACTTAGTCCCACTTTGTTCTGCCACAGATGTTTATTGATGATGTTTCAGTTTGCTATCTATATTCAGAATGGATTAATGGACCTTCTAAATTGTGGGTCAGTCTCTTGTGGTAAAATGAACGAAAAATAATTTAAAAAGTACCGCATCGGCCCCAAAAGAGGCTGGCCCACCGGGCATCTACCCCGAATGCCAGATGGCCAGTCCAGCCCTGCTTGTGTCCAGCGTGTTTGACTGCGTGACGTCAATGTAAGCACTCGCGTGACTTTAGAGCTGGCCGATGGTCCCACAAACGTTAACATTTCCCTTGAAATACAACCGCAGCCTCAGGAAGAAAAAAAAAGAAGAAAAACTCATCAGCAATGAGGCTGTGACTCAGAGAGGAGTGTCCGGTTCCGCCCACTGCGCTTGCGGTCATTATTAATTAGTGTAATCACAAAGCAGAGCTGTACTACATGCTAGCAACGCTTTTATTATTTGCTTGTAAAAGTATAGCAGCACCAGCAGCAAATGTAATTGGAGGAATGTGCTGAATGAAGAACAATAAAAGAGCACATGAACAGCAATAAACTGATGCAACATGAACTCTTTGCTTTTCATTTCTTTCTTTCTTTTTAATTTTTTTCTACAATCCTTTTCTATATAGGCTATATAGGTTCAATATATTTTGAAAATCATTATTTATAATGTTATGTCATTTAATTAACATTTTTAGTGTTTGTTTTTTATTCAAAAAGTCTGCATTTAATTTAATTAACATTTATTTTTATATGTATTAGATTTTATTAAATCAATTTCCTTGAAAATTGTTTAATTTCATTTTAATTCTAAAAATATATCTTAATTTGTTTTAGTTTTGGTTGACTTTGAGTTTTCTAATCCTCCATTCACTTAAAATGTTACTATATTTTTTCCATCCATTCTTACCACTTGCCCACAGGATTGCAGGGTTAATTTAATAATCATTTTATTATTTTCTATTTGTTTTTCCCCAATTTGGTGTAGGTTTTACAATATTGAATTTATTTTTGATTAAAATCATTTCATTTTTACAGTTATTTTTAATTAACTGTTTTTTGATTAAATTAACATTTTGTTTATTTTAGATTTTAATTCATGCCTCTTTCTTCTGAGAACATCCTGTTTGAAACCCCCAATGGCGAAGTACTGTTGATCAACTGTTTGGTGTCCAACTGGCCTCAAAGTAAGTTCACCTTTAAAGATCATGGTGCATTTTAGATTTATCCTGTAATTTCACCCCAAAAAACATACAGTAAGTAATAATGGTGCATTTTTAACGGGCTTTGTAATTGCTGTTTACTTGTCACAGTTACTGTAGTTCCATTCGCTGTACTTTGGTTGTCATCACACATTTCCTTTTGCCATCACCTTCTTTGGTGACGTCACCCCGACCCCTAAAAAAATGAAGAAAAAGCCAAGCACACTTGTAGAGTTAATCCTCTGGGAGCTCGAGGAGATCCTGTTAGACCAAAGTGCATACGCTGCATTTCTGCAGCAAATGGATGACGATTTATTTTTATTACAAAATACATTGAAAGCCTACGGAAGTGTATTGCATTCACTTGAGAAAAAAAAAAGTCCTGTTTTTCTGATTAATTTTTTGGGGGAGCCTTGTTTTTTTTTTTGTCTTTTTTTCTGTTTTATTGAATATTTTCCCTATTTTTTGAGTATTTGTTTTTTCTGTTTAAAAAATATATATTTTCTTCAGTTTTTCTGAATATTTTTTTTCTGAGTAATTTTTCCCTGTTTTATAAAAGAATTATTTTTCTGGAAAAAAATTCTGTTTTTCTGAATTTTTTTTTTAAAGGGTTTTCCCTCAGAGATTAGAGAACAAACCACAATACAGTATACTGTACACATTCATTCCTTTATTGAGAGCCAGTAAGTAAACATGACCATCTTATTGCATATGGAGGTATGCGAGAAAGCCGCTTCCGCTATTAGCGAGTCTGCAACAAGTCACTTGGAGTTCAGAGGTAAAAAAAAATAAAATAAAAACCAGCTCTGTTTTGGGGAATAATTATTTTTCCTGTTTTTTGGAATACTTTTTTTTTTCAGTTTTTTTGAATAATTTGTTTTTCTGAGTAATTTTTCATCTTGTTTTTTCTGAATAAATTTTTTTCAGCCTGTTTTTCAGAATATTTTTTGACAAAAAAATACTGAGTAAAACAAAAACAGATTCAGAAAAACAGAAAATGAAAAAAAATACTCCAAAAAACAAAGCTCCCCCCAAAAAATTGTCAGAAAAACAGGAGTTGGTTTTTTTTTCCAAGTGAATGCAATATACACTTCCGTAAAAAGGCACTTAATAATATCCAAGTGTCATGATTTGGGTCCGCCCTTCTCAAGCCGTGACACCAAGTGTAGCTTTGAGAGAGAGAGAGATTTTCACCACCCAAACAATTATTTCATTATTTATGTAGCATTGTACTTACAATCATACAGTTAGAAAATAATTATATCCAATGTATAGAATTAACCAGTTAGTAATGGTCACAGTAAGCTGCAGTAGTAGTCTTTTTTTCACAGAGGATAAAGAATATATGCCTGTGAGTGCTTGCTTTACTTTTAGTCTCAGTGCAAAAAAAAATACATAGACTCAACACCGGCTCGCCCCCAAAAAAAATCAGTTGCCGCTTTATCCTACTTTAAAAAAATATATTTAAAAAATAATAACAAAAATGTTTTTAAATTCGGGAACAAATGACTTCACTTAACGTTTTATCTCCATTGTAGAGAAATGTGCATACAATCAAGTGAAGGCAATTGCTGTACATCCTCAAGTCATGAATGTTCCCACAAACGGGGAGAGCGAGTGGGGGTGCCCCCCACCCCTGCCCACTCGCTCACTTCCTGGCAGTGTTTGCCAGCTGAGACGCACGGCGTGGCTGGGCAGTGCGCACCGTGACTCAGGCTCCTCTCCATTTGAAAAATTAAAAGAAAGGGAGGGAGGATGGGGGGGTCGTATGGCAGATTTAAATGAGGCCCGCCAGGATGAAACATGCTGATATCAGCACAGCGCCTACAATCTCAATCACAAAGGAGGAAAGGAAAGAGGCCGGCGCGCTGATGTAATGGCCTCACGCCGACGCCATCGCCTTGGCACAGGGGAGGGCACGTCAGCACCCCCCCCCCCCCCCCCCAAAAAAAAAAAACACTCCAACCCAAAAACCTCAAGTCACACCCTCTCAAACTCATCCTGATTCATACTAGTGAACTTGCTTTACTTTTTTCTTCTGCTTTTTTCCTCTACAGTATTTTATTCAATTCTGCTGTATTTGTTTGACACAAGTCCACTTTTTTGTAGAATTGTTAGTTATTATATTTTTAAATTTTATATTTATTTTTTTAAAAAAACATTTAATTGGAAAATTGTTTCAAATATTAATTATTTTATTATAATAAACTTAGATATTTGTACAGTTTAATAGGTTATTTATTAAACGGATGCATTGTAGAATAATAATAGCAAACTATTCCAAAAGTACACGTTAAGAAACTGTTTTGTATGTCAAAACAGTTTTGACAGCAGCAAATGTAATTGCTGTAATTGAGTTTGATGTGTTTCTGTATTGTGGTTTCCTTCTCAAGTTTGAGATGTATGCAGTTCTGTACTTTAATTTTTATTTTGTTCCCCCACGTGACTCACAAATGTTTACCTGTTTAAAGGTCATCTTTTGGGAGGCTGATCCGAACTATTGACTTGAGTGCTGTGACACAGAAATAACACCTGTGAATTATTAAAATACATAAAGAAACGGTCTTTATTTCCTTTGCAGTTGTCTTATTTAGCTTATGTACACTGTGCAATTCTTTATTTAAACTTAATTATACTTGATAGACACCAGCCAATGTTACAGAGTTTATAATCATTGCTGTTTTTCATAGAATTTTCTTACATTATTCTAGTTTGTGTTTCCATAGTTGGTGGACAATACATGGCAATGTGATAACTTTTGGGAGAAAAAAACGTTTGAGGAACATTACATTAGATAAACGTAAGCTTAAGGAACTTGTAAAAGAAAAAAACTTAACTGCATGATTTTTTTTTAAATTAGTTTATCAGCTAATTTTAGCCAACTGTCTGTGCACACTATAGTGTATTTAAAAAAAAACGACCTTAATAAATATTTGTAACTACCTTAGTGTATAACACCAGTTTGTACGTTTTTTTTAAACGTGGTTTACTTTCACCATTATTTAGCCACCCAGAATGAAAATTTAAGAGTAGAACATACAGGTTAGCAGACAGAAAGTTGACACTCTTTGTTCCATTAGATTCCCCCTAAAGAATGATGTCACATCCGCTATGTAGATTCATGGGACTATTTTTTTTTTAGGGCAAACTACTGTACTACATTGAGAATACACAATCTTTTTTTTTTTTAATTCATGACAACCACTGTTTCCATATATGTGGCAAGAACCGGTCCTCGAGGGCCTGAGTCCTGCATGTTTTCGAGGTTTCTCTACTCCAACACACCTGATTCAATGATGAGGATAATTATCAGGCTCCTGCATAACTTGCTAATGAGCTTCAATGTGAATCAGCTATCTTGAACGTGGGGAACCTAAAAAAAAACATGCAGGACTCAGGCCCTCAAGGACCGGACTTTGGCACCACTTAAATCTAATCAATAGTGAGGGTGCATTTATTTCCGTTTAAATCGCATGTATGTCCGTTTGAAGCAGTAAGAGGCCTTGGGGACATAATTTTTGAGGGATAGATAGATTTTTTTTTGGAACTTTCATTTGTACAGTGCAAAATTTACATGTTTATCCATCCATCCATTTTCTTAACCGCTTATTCCTCACTAGGGTTTAATTGTTTCTTAAACGCCGTCTTCTTCTGGTTTAGTGCTGCCGCCTAGTGCTGATCAGAGGCGTTACTTGTACTTTAATGGCAAGTGAGATTAAATAACAAATACAAACCAATATTTTTCTAGTATTTACCTGTATTGTATTATGTAATTGTATTATTTTCCTCTCATATATATAAAAATATATATGTTTATATAAAAAAATCAAGAATCGTCGAAACGGCTGAGTAGTGATTTTAGATCGGAGCTCGACTGTTTTTGCCTGTAACGTCACTGTGTTCAGGAAAATCAATCGAGCGAAGAAGCAGCGGGTGAAGAAGTAGAGGCGACGCTAAGCCGCAGCAAATATGGTCAGTGAGAATGAAATGTCGCCTAGCAAAAGGTTTTACAGAACGTGTAGATATTTATTAAGTTATTGGACCGCTTTTATTTGTAGATTAATCCTAAAAAAACAGCCCAGGAGCATCTTGCTCTCCAATGGCTAACGTTAGCTAACCTGCTAGCCAACATTGGAGTGTACTGTGAGTAAGCAAAACAGATTGGCCGGCTGGAGCTAACGTTAGCTTTGCGAAAGCCTCCTAAACGCGCGTGATGTGGTTTTTATTATTTGATGAATACTGCATAAAAAAACATATTTGAATACATTCTGAGCATGCAGTGTTGTGGTTTGACAAAGAAGCATGACTGTGCTCGTTGATTTAGCAGGCGAGCGCTAGGTTAGCATTGTAGCGTACTTTCGTTTTAGTTTCAGCTAAATGAATTCAACTTTGAAAAATGCAGACTAATATGAACTCTGCTTGCTTAAGTATTTGGAGTAGGGCTGGGAAAACATTTTTTGCAAGAAAAAAGTGTTTAGCACACTTTCATTATTCACTTTCATTTATCACAATTTGATTCCAATTTGATTCGATATCGATTAATACCGATACGAATCTATAAGTTGATTATTGCAGGAGGATTTACTCAAATTTTGAAAATACTAATCAATAAACTTGTACGTGTACACTTTAAGATTTGTATGAAAATGTATTTATTTATCTGAAACTTCAGGCTTATAAGTGTGAGCCACTGTATTTGATTTCATGTTTGAAGAGCATTGAAATAAAATATTAAGGATTAATGTTTCATAAATATAGCATTCTTGCATGCTTAATGTGCGAACCCTAAACCTATGTTAAGACGTTTTGTGGAATATTTCCATAAAACAATTGATATTTAAACATCGATTCGGCCACATATTGGATCGATTCGAGCATTCCGCGCTGTAATATTGCGATATAATACCGAATAGATTTTTTTAACACCCCTACTTCCTTCCCTTTTTCAATCTTTCTTTTCTTCACGCTTTCCTTTCCTCAGACCTGCTATTTATTTATGCATTATTACCTCGTTATTTCCCTCCTACTGTCATGCTGAACCATCCATCCTTCCTTCACTTAAATGTTTTGCTTCCCTTCCTTCCACCTAAGTGCCGTGCTTGCTGCTTTTTGGTGCATCTCATGTTACTATTCTAAATTATTTAGCTTGTAACCTAAAACTTTCCTTCTAAGAAAGTCTCATGCTCGAGTCTCTAAGCAACAGTTGGGTTTAGTTGGGGCGGGGAAATGGCCATGCAAGACAATTATGTAAGACTTTGTGGCTTCGTCGTCATGTTATATCATCCGATTTTGTTAACACGTATTGTTTTGTTGTTATGTGCAGTTTCGCAATCAGTATGATAACGACGTGACCGTATGGAGCCCACAGGTGAGTTGTCTTTCTGTCTCTAAAATCTTCAAAAGTGACAAGCTCTGCTAAATGGATCCATGGGGATTGTTGTTGATGTGTTCAGGGTCGCATTCATCAAATTGAGTATGCCATGGAGGCTGTGAAGCAAGGCTCTGCCACCGTAGGACTCAAATCCAAAACCCAGGCGGTCCTTGTTGCACTAAAGGTACGATGACTCCTTTTGATTCGCTTCGTTGTGCCAATCGGTGTCGCATGTTATCGATGGCTGTCTTTGTCATTTGGCTACAATCAATAGAAGAAGTAATGGCTTGATCATCTGTATGTGTCGCGTGTAGAGAGCTCAGTCAGAATTGGCGGCTCATCAGAAGAAGATACTCCATGTGGACAACCACATCGGCATCTCCATCGCTGGACTCACTGCAGATGCCAGGCTGCTATGGTTGGTCGCACGTTTGTTCAAGGAGAACCACAATAACAACAAAACACACACGCGCTAAGTTGTTTTCTTTTCTTTCTGTTTTTTTGCAGTAACTTCATGCGTCAGGAGTGTTTGGACTCCAGGTTCGTCTTTGACCGACCCCTGCCCGCGTCGCGACTCGTCCACCTCGTTGGCAGCAGTATCCTTACAGCCAAATTACACACACAACTTGTAATTGTCTGAATAAATCAAGTTAACTCTTTTACTGCCACACGGTATCAAAAAAAACAACAACCCCGACAGTGCCAGCCGATTTCTAGCATTTTAACTCATCTTTCAAGGCAAGCAGAATATTTTGTACGTTGACTACATTAACTGCATACCAAATGAAAGATCGCGTCATTCTTTCATTGGAAAAAAAGTGTGTTTCTACCATATTCCGTTCTTTAGTAATCACCATTTGAAAATAGGTCATTTGAGTGACATTGAGCGAAAACTAAAAAAAAATTAGGAGAAAACGAGCTTTTTGTGAAAAGATACATTTTCTGCACAACAGTGACTTTGACACTAATATTTGTTGTTTAGTGACGCTTTGTGAATTAGATTTAATGTGACAAAGGCTTTGATCATTCACGTCATCCTTGAATACGTTCTATTTCCTAAGATCTGCCATGATTCACTGCAATTGCATACACCGGCAGAACGTTGAAAAGAGATGCATACAGACGTTGCACTGCCCATTGCGATAAAACAACAAAAAAAAACGTAGTAAACGCCAATTATCGTTTTTGGCAGCATTCATTTGGATTTTGCTAAACGTCATTAAACGTTTTTGGCATCAAAAGAGTTAAATAGCGAGATATTCAAAGACTCATTCTGATCCGGAAATTATGATTTGCTGATGGCTTTGCCATGCTAACTCGAATCCCCATTTGAATCATGACTATTTCATCCACAGCCCCAATTGAATAGTGAACCATGAATAGGTGGCCGTTCACTGTATTTGACGAATAGTTTCGTATAAAAGCAGCAGCGATCGTTCCTTGACAGAAGCTCAGAAACTCAAATCCCAACACAGCGATACGGAAGGAGACCATACGGCGTTGGACTGCTAATCGCCGGCTATGATGTAAGTTCACTCACTCGTTTTGTTCGAAACTCGAAGCTAGGCTGTATACAAATGTGTTAAATTTGCATATGCCAGGACATGGGACCCCACATCTTCCAGACGTGCCCGTCGGCCAACTACTTTGACTGCAAGGCCATGTCCATAGGCGCCCGCTCGCAGTCGGCCCGCACCTACCTGGAGAGATGCATGGACAAGTTTGCAGACTGTGAGCTTCGCCGCAGACTTAACTTACACCGTCACAAGCACAGTAGCTGATTCGGAAGGCCAATGAATGGCATTATAGTGGCTCTTCGTTATACATTATACAGTCAATCCGCGTTTATCAAGGGGGGATACTTTCCAGACCCACCTGCACATGGTGAAAATCTGTGAATTTGGAAAATGACTCAAAAGTTGCTGAAATGTTTTTTTTATTTTTTATTTTATTTTATTTTTTTATCCTTCAGGCTATCTAAGCAATAAAGATGCCACTTTGCTATGTGTTAGCATCTGAGCAAATGTGTTTATTGTTCAGGCAACCTGAATGACTTGGTCCAGCATGGCTTGAGAGCCCTCAGAGAGACCCTCCCCACTGAGCAGGACCTCACCACCAAGGTAGTCCACACACTCGATTTCTGCTGGTCCTGGTTCACATTACGCTTATTTATTTTTTATTTTTTTTGAAAAATCATGTTTTCATAAGCGCAATGACAAACATTAAGTTTTATTAATGAATTTGTTTCAGAATGTTTCCATCGGTATTGTGGGTAAGGACATGGAGTTCACCATCTACGACGACGACGACGTGGCCCCCTTCTTGGAGGGTCTGGAGGAGAGGCCGCAGAGGAAGGTGATGATGTCATCAACATTATGCAAATGCACACATAAGGGTGGTCTTTATTTACTGCATTTGGACAGAAGCAATTATTTTTGCGATTTTTTTTCTCTTTCTTTTTCTTTTAATATAGCAGATGAAAGTGGAGTGTTTGGGGGTGGGGGGAAGCACTTGACCAGAACGCATATTGTTTCTTGGTGTTTCGCTACTCCGGTTGCTATCTTGCTATTTGTTAGCACAGCAACTTTTATCACAGTAAAGTGCATGTCCACTGAGGCACGGGATGGTCGACAATTAACATTACGGGTCCTCAAAAGTTGTTTGGTATGCGATATTTAGCATTTTGTAAGTTAGTTTGCTGATGAATGTTTTGGGTGCATCAGGTTGCCGCGCCTGCAGACGACGACGCTCCTGCTGTTGCTGCAGTGCCCGAAGAGCCAATGGAGCACTGAGGCGGAATTCAAAGTTGACGCACTTCCTGTTTGTGACAACAACAACAAAAAAAAGTTAGAGATGTGCCACTTGCCTAAAAACATCAACCCCCACATATTCTGCCAGCATCAGTCAGTGAGTGCTTTTGTACGGGTAGAATGTACCCTATATTCAACAAATAAACACCCCCTTTTTTGAATTCTTTTGTTCCATGCACATTTGTCAAGATACTATAGAACCAGCATTGACAACTTATTTTTTGTATCCTTGCTCCAGTAATAAAGTTACATTCAAAATGAAACTACCAAATGAGGCATTTAAGTGTAGTTTGAGGTTTTTATTAAGAAAGGGTGGCCATGCTTGCCCACGAAAAACTGGGATACATGGATGTGACATTTACGCACTTAAAAAAAAACAAACAAGCCTGTTACAAAATGTCTCATTTTAGGCAAAAGTTTTTCTAAAGGTGTATGCGTGATGATAATAATAGAAGAGGCTGCCCATTAGTTTGAGGTGGATGTTGTTCCATTATGACATGCATGTGTATATCATTCACTGTCAGGACTATCCAAATGATTTTTGTACAATTTAGCCGTTTTCGTCTTTTGATCTGAAGGCTAAAATATTTAGTTTGTTTTTCCTGCATTTCCTGAATGTTTAAGATGGTCAGGTGGCAGGTCTATTGCAGACTCATAAAAATAAATTGTGGATGTGAGGTTTTCTTTATTTTGATATGAAAAGTGATATACATTTAAATTTAATTCCTCTAAAAGTTTACCAGCATATACAACGTCCGATTTGAGTATATTTCACATTAACGATCCTCAATGAAATTATGATCAACTTACTACAGGTTGCAAGTACCCCCCCCCCCCCCCCCCAAATAACTATATTTAAACAATATATAATTGCTTGATGGGCTGGATTTAGTGTGTTTAATAAAGCTGAACTCAAGGCAAAAAAAAAAAATTGCAGTAATGTATGTTCCCCCACTAACATGATATTCTGATTAATATTCCATTTGTGGAATAAGAACTATGAAGATTAATCCATGTGTTTTCATCCATTTCAGGACTGAAAAACGATGTCAAACTGCCTTCGGGCTCGAATTGCAAACGTCATGGCTCACATGTATTGTGGGTTTGGTCTCATGACGTTTGCAATGCGAGCCCAAAGCAACCGAAATGGCAATTTCAGCCAACAACCTCTGACATGGATGAAAATTGATTAATATGATTTTAAAAAATTATTCCACAAACAATATTAATCGGAATACTGTTTTAAGACTATCTGGAGCACGTAGACTATATTATTGCTAAGATGTTTTTTTTGCCAAGAGCTCCCCAATGACGTGAAAGAATTTCAAAGTGGTCCGACATGACCCCAATGGCCAGCATTTGTATTTTGCTAACAAGCAAAGTCCAAGGTTGTGAAATCCATGCAGAATTCTCGACACATGCTTGTCCAATTTCCACACAACCAAAACAAATTCCGTCCAATCAGGAGTCACTGAGACTCCTTGCTTCTCCTTTTGTTCCGTCGTCTGACGGGTCCGCCACCGGACAACGCGTGGGTCTCCAGGCGGTCCATCTCCTCTCGCTGAATGACCGACGTCATCTTCAAGGTGAGCTCCAACTCCTTCAGCACGCCCGCCAGCTCCTCCTCAGGCACGCCCAGCTGGATCTGCTCCTCGTCGCGCTCATGTTCACGCTGCTCCTCCTCGCCCAGGTGGACCTCCTGCTGCTTTGCGTTCGGGTCCTCCTCCCCTCCTAAACCGGCACTCGGTTCATCATCTGCTTGGTGTGCGTCATCTTCTCTGGCTTGTGTCTGCGATCCGCACGGAGGATGCTGACAGCAGCAGCGAGGGCGCTCCCATAAGTCACAGGGTTCCTCTTCTTCATCTTAGGTACGACACAACACGGTTAGTTTCATCATATACGCTCGTTGTACAGCATAATCTCAGCTGTTCTGTTCATTTTTGCGAGCCTTCGCGTACCTTCTTCCCAGCGTTCCCGGTGGGTTTTGTTTGGCGTTGCCGCGCCCTCCACCAGCTGACCTTCCTGCATCACGCGAGTAATTTCCGTCAGCTGCTGGAGGAGACTCTCCTGGTCCACGTTCACTCCCTTGCTGCCACTACAACACACACACGCACATACATTTAGCTTTGTGTCTATCATTAGCATGTTAGCGCTGACTTTCCATTCTCGAGCACCTGTCGGGGCTGTGGTGCACGTTGGAAACGATATTTTCCATCACCATCTCCGTCTCCCTCAGCTTCTCCTGCAGCTGAACCAGCTCAAAGTCGGCTAAAGGTTAAATGACATGTTTTAGAAGTTTAATAGTAGGGATGCTAGCTAGGAGGTATCATGACTCACTGATCTTCCGCTTTTTGTTCTCTGAGCGCACTGAGGAGAATCTGCCCAACGGAGGCTGACTGCTCCCCTTGGATGTGATCTGACCACACACAAACACACATCAGCGCCTCAACTAACACCATGAATAATACACGTCGTGAAAAACAAATGTTTGTTTTACAATGTCAACATTCACGTGAGTGAGTGTGCGTGACAGACCTTGAAGAGGATGTATAGGATGTAGATTAAAATGCCAAATCCGTAGACGGGAATGATTTGTCCCGCCAGATTGGATTTGGCCGCCGTTCCCAGCCCGCCTCCCGCTCCCGCTCCTTTGGCCCGGGCGACAACACTCTCTGCCTTGTGGGCCCTGGAGGAGGGGCCTGACCCCGCCGCCGTCCTCTGGCCTCGGCCGTCATGGGCCATTTGACGATGCGCCATGGGTGGGAAATGACCTCCTAGACACATAAGATGATTAAAATCATTTAAAAAAAAAAATCATTAATGTTTATTATATGTACATATGACTTCAAAATTATGTTTCCTTGATTATTATTTTTTTTTAATTCTATTAAGTACTGACACAATAAATCTAAAAAAAATGCCACTAAATGACTAGAATTATACATTACTTATATGAATAAGGGAAAAAATGAAGTGTAAAGTATGTAAGTTTATATTTAAATAAAATTGACTATATAAAATTCTATAATGGAAAAAAATCTGAAAATAAAATCCATATTAGAGAAAAAATACACCATTGAATTCTCAAAAATGAATTTAAAAAATAATTAAAATAAATAGAAAAGAAAGTACAATTTTGCATTATAAAAGGAAATATCCAAACTCGGGGGGGATCTAATTGCTATATTAAAATAATTGTTCCTGGTATCCTTAAATGTTATTTTAATGAATGAAATTACATAATCAATATAAAATAATTGCATCCTTTAATGCTCTTTTTTAATGGGGAAAAATCAAAGCAAAATATATGTAACAAATTTTCAATATTCATAAAAAAATACACTGAATTAATACCTTTATGTGTATATTTGAACTATAACTAATCCCCCCAATTACAAACAAAATAACAAATATTTAGTGTATATTACCCGTATCTTTCCTTGTCGTTTAAACGTTGCTATTATTATTTTTACTGAGTAAGGTGTTTCTGAAATGTTGTTTTTGGCGCCCCCTCCTCCTTAGGGAGGAGAGTGTAACTACAAGACGTTGAACCATCGCAGCTTTCTACGTCCTTTAAATTAAATTAAATTAAAATTAAACAAAACTTCACTGTTATTTCAACCCATCGAGGGTATCACGTTGACATTATAGCACGGAAAAGAAGCCCCGTGAGCGGCGAGGTAAGCGACTCACCTTCGACACCGCTAGCATCCTTCCCCCCGCGAGATAACAACATCCTGGGAAGCAGCAGTGCCACGCACAGCACGAGGCACGTGGCAAGTGTCACCTTCTGGAAGGTGGACATCGCCATGGCATCACCTGTCGACCCACCGAGTTGATACGGAAATGGTTTAGAAGGGAAACTCGTCGGCTCCTTTCTTCCTAGTTGTTGCTTTTCGGCCGATTGGTTGAATTTCCTACTAGAACCGGAAGTGCGCCGCTGTTTGCGATGGCGTGATTCAGCCACAAGATGACGCCAAAGCGCTGCGTCAAAAGCATAACCACAAAAAAGACGAATGTAAAATAAGAAAAATAAAATTACTGTATTTCACATTAATTTTATAAAAACATTCCGTTTTTTAAATTTACTGCACAAGTTATCTTTTGTAGTCTTTATGGTTGTAGCATTATTCGAATCATTTTGCTTTATTTCACAAATGAATTGAATATCCTCTTAATTTAGTAAAGAGGTTTTTTTTTAAGTATGATTTTAATATTGTGCCTTTATTTTACATACGAAATAATGCTCTATCTATGGTCAAATGAGTACTTTTTTTAAGGTGAAGTTACATTTGTAGGATTGTTATTTTCTTTTTTTATAAAAAAAAATATTCTCTTAATTTACTACATCGGTTACATTTCTAGTGTGATTTACCATTTATACATTTTTATTTAAAAAGAAAAATAATATTCTGGTGTAAATAATGTCATAGTTCTGGAATTGACTAAATACGACTTGCATTTAATGATATCACCATTTTATAATAATAAAACAGCATTTTGTTCTTTTCTGACATGGAAACGTTAGTTTTGTGGCGTACAAATGAGAATTAAATAACAAATACATCATACTTATTATTGACTAAACTATGTCGTTGGCATTCATTCACTGGAGTAAAAAAACAACCAAAAAAAAGCCCATCTTTGGTGGCGATGAGGAATCAGCTGATTGTCCTTGGTCTGTTTGTCGCTCCTTGCGTGCAAGTTTACCATTTAAATAAAGTTTTATTTAAAAAAAATCACATGTAGTATTAGAGGAGGACTTGGTAATGCGTTCACATTGGACTCTCAAAGCTGGAGGGCCATCCTTTAAGTGCTCGCTCCTTTAGTTTGTCTTTAGTTTGCGTCCGTGTGTTGACATCATCGTCGCTTTCCAAACGTTTCACCTCCGAAAAGTTCGACAAAGAGCTGCAGAAGGTCCAAAATGATTCTCGCTGGTCTTCTTCTTCACCTGAAATAAGCAAGAAATGTTGGTTTTTTTTACGTTATCTATCAATGACCTGACCCATCTTTGTCCATTTTTAACCCCCCCTACCCTCACCCCAAGATCAAATAGCCTGTTTTAGTTACCCATCACTGTGACGACGTCTCCGCGTTGCTGTTAAGATGGCCGCCTTCGTAGTCGAGCTGGCACAAGATCATGTTGTTCTTCAGGAAGAAGTGGTCGCCAACGCAAAACCTGCATTATGGGAGAGGAATTGAGCGCTTTAGTGATTAATTGGAATTTATTACAAATGAAGCAAATTCAAAGGACTTTTTTTTTTCAGTCTTCCTGCTAAGAAACAGGCAACATGATCTCAAACACCTCTCTGAGGACCATCCCACATATCTATGCGATGCTACCAACGCTAATCAACGGATTAATCATACGTGACGGAAGTACCAACATACGAGGTATTTAACCAGATCCAAATGACAATTACCCCAAGTGACACGTGTGATTTGCTACGCTAACCAGCATGCTAATCGTACCTCTGGCGACAGAGCTGGCAGGCGAAGCAGTCCAAGTGGTAAACGTTGTCCCGCGCCCTCATCACCATCTCGAAGGCGGGGATCAGCTTCGTGCAGGCGGCGCATTTCCCCGTCACGCCGAAAAGCCTGAACAGGAAAAACACCTTCAGGTCAGTCACACACTCACTACAGCGCAGACCTCAGCCAAGGCATCATCATTTTAATTGCTCAACTCCAAACCATCAGAGACCTTCACACCTAATAAACCTGGAGTTTAAGATTTGTATTACTGGGGCAGGGAGTTTATGCGAGGAAGGTTTTCTTTTTCAAAAGCAGGTGAAGCCCTAACCTTTAACACGACCCTTAACCATAAACGTAGTGTCTAACTAACACTTACCATCATCCCAAACCGTTTACTGGTATATTTAACGAAAACCCTAACCCCCTTTACAATCCTAACTCCACCCCCCAAAAAAATAGTCCTCATCTTAAAAAAAAAAAAAACTTCACTTTTTTTATTGTGGACCTATTAAATTCTAAATCACGTCTTGTTTATCTGACAAGCTTTGAACTGCGAAGGAAGACAGAAGTAGGTCGTCATTATGATATATTACACTTTCAAATTCTATTGTGGTGACTCATTAGTGGCGTCACCGCCGCTGCTTTTACACACGAAGATAAACACGCATGAACCCCACACGTCAAGATAAGCCTCCATCTCGTGGAGTCCCAGCATGCGGCGGAAGGTTCAACAAGCGAGCGAGTGAGCGAGCGTCCGTTCTCAGGAACAAAACGAGCGGTGACGACCGCCATGTTCTCATCTAACGAGCACCAGGCACCTGGTGGGCTCTGTTCCCTCTGCCCCCTTTTTAACGAGGCTGCGCGGCTCAATGCTAATTCTCCGCTAATGGCCCAATTAAAAGAAATCACATGGTTCTAATCCCGCTCTTCAAAGGGCTCCGGGCCGGGCCCATGACGAGGAAAGCAGGAGGCGATGGAGCCAATTTAACCGTCAAAGGGGGCTTTTTTGCTGGGCTAAGTGCGGTGTGCGGCTAATGAGCGACTTAGCGGCCAGCAAATCCAGATGGAGTGCGCGCCGGGCCCGACAGCACATGAGCTCGGCGAAATCAGGAGGTGTGCAGCTGACCGCTGAGCTCGTTATTTCCCCAAAGAAGTCTCAGTGGAGTCGTCCGGGAAACAACCACCATCCCATAATAGATAGTGCTAAACGTGCTATGATGATTAGCGATGGTTTTCTGCTTCTAAAAGTGGGGGTGAAATTATTATTTTGTAGGTTCGAAAACATGGAGCAAATTGATGTTGTTGTTTTTCGCATGGGGAAGCTCGTGGTTGGTGCAGAGTCATGTTTTCACAGCCACAACGCCAGCTTGCACACGTCTGGGAAATTACCAACATCCAGTCTAAAATGCCTCTGCGTAGATTTAGAATACTCGTCACGCCGGACTTGCACCAGTCACCAAAATAAAGCCATTAGTGTCAACTTCTCAAAATCTTGATCTCTATGCGGTCTCAACTTTTGAATGACTTGTACTTGATTTCTTGATTTGTATTGATCTTGACTTGGTCTCAACACCTTAAAATCCTGGTCTTGGTGTCAACTCTAAAGTCTCAGGATTTACTTGCTCTCAATTCATCAAAGTCTTGGTCCTGACTCAAAACATTACTTGGACTTCAAGTTAGGTTTGTCTTCTGACATGCACTGTCAAGAGTAGAACCTTACATAGACAGATGTGTGTGAAATTATTACCAACACCCAGTCTAACGTGCCTCTGTGCAGATTTAGAATGTGCATCACGCTGAACTTACTCATCAAAATAAAGCCCTTAGTGTCAACTCCTCAAACTCTTGTTCTTGACTTCTTAAAGCATTGATCTTAACTTGGTCTCGACACCTTAAAGTCCTGGTCTTGACTTAATGTCAACTCTTTAAAGCAACAATAAGGAACTTTCAGTTTACGTTGATTATGGCAACGCCATATGGACAAAAGCGGTATTGTTATGTCTGAAAGAAAACCACATTTCCCATGAGGACAAGCACATTGTGTCGCTTTTTTAGCTCACTCCAGCGAGTGGAATCCGGGCCATTGTTGATCCATGACTGTCCTTTCATCCGGGCTAGCTTTTGACATATGCCATAAAGCAGTCAGCACATTTGTATTTTTTTTGTGTGGCAGTGTTCCTACCATCCTCCTTAAAGTTGTTTAGTGCCAGTAAAAATGCAAAAATACAGACCCCCTCAGAACATGGCAAAGATACCTTTCAACTAGTTTTAAGTCGATGTTTCATCAGAAGAGTTATGATTTTTTTTTTTATTAAGGTTGAAAAGTTCCTTAGTGCTACTTTAAAGTCTCAGTAATGACCTGCTCTCAACTTCTCAAAGACTTGGTCCCGACTCAAAACAGTCCTTGGACAAGCTAGGTTTGTCTTCTGACATGCACTGTCAAGAGTGGGACCTTATATAGACAGATGTTTGTGAAATTATTACCAACACCCAGTCTAACATGCCTCTGTGCAGAACTTATGCCAGTTACTGAAATGATAGAGCCCTTAACGTCAACTCCTCAAAGTCTTGGTCTTGGTCTTCACTACTCAAAGCAGTGAATACTTGGGCACGACGTGGTACCTAAGGTAGTCCCGGCGGCAGAGGATGAGGTTGGCTCGGGTGTAGAGGGTGGAGCCCACTCGGCCCAGTCGGCAGTCGCAGCAGGCGCACTTGAGGCAGTCCTCGTGCCAGTAACGATCCAACGCCTGCAGCATGAAGCGGTCCCTGATCCTCCCGTTGCAGCCGGCGCAGCCTCGAGGCTTCTCTCTGGACTGGAGGGACACCAGGGACACACCTAAGGAACACCAGGCAGGAAAGAGTTGAGCTCACTTAAAGAAAGTTTTTGTACACCGGACAAGTTGTATGAGGTGGAGCTCGACATGTTGCTCTTCATTGAATAGTCAACAGGATAACAAAAAAGGATAACAAGTGTACTACTTTCCTGAGTTGCTTCTGTTATTATCATCAAACGTTTTCTTCTGATCTCAAAAGAACCAACAACAACAAAGATTGTGCTTTGTAACGTGGAGATTTCCCTTCAGAATTCTAGCATTCTAGCTAGCTCCCCATGCAATGGAAGCCATATTTTACTAAGCAGCCAGGACAGGCTTTTCCGAGTTTCATAACGATCCATTTGTGCTTCAGTGATTATCGTTACAATTTGTCATCACAGGTATCAGGGTCACAAAAAGCCAAATAAATCCTTTAGATACTGACTGAGCTGATACCTGGCCGGGTTTGCTGAGGTCTTCAGTGACATCATGCTATATGACAATTTACACTATTTTCACTTGACTACAGGTTCCACTTAATATGGAAAAAAAAAATTCCATTAGGCAATTTGACTTTCCAAATTGGATTTCTAAACATTTTAGGCAGCTTTTTTCATGTCAATGTTTTATGATGTCATTATGGTAGAAGCCAGACCCTTCTCATTTACTCATCACAGTTCAACATCTCGGAAAATAATACAGACATAACTCACGCAAAGACGCCTTAGGCTGCAGTTTATTCAATAACTATTCCAGTCAACTTTCATGCAACTAATGACCACGCTAGCCTCCACGAAACAAGCATTAAGAGATAATCACTCACTGTCCTCCTTGTCCAGCACCATCCTTCTCTCCGAGCACCACACACTGTCTCCACTCTAGTCTACCGGGAAGCAATCAATCCTCCAAAAAAAAGTTTGTCAAGCATGAAAGTAGCTTCAGTCGGAGGCGAAGCGGCACGCGTCCACTGCCGTTTGCTTTTTTTTTGCGAGAGAGCACCGGCTCCCCTCATCCACCTCCTCCTCCTCCTCCTCCAAACGTTGCTTCTTATCTGAGCTGATGTCAGTGCTCAAGCATTCCTGCTTCATGTGGCGGAGCCTGCCGCTTTGTGCAATGCGTCCATCCTCCACCCCCTCTAGAACTTTACCTCTCTCTCCCCTTCTCTCACTCCCTCAGTCTAATTATATGAAGTCATTATGCTCAGCTCTGATAGTAACCCCCTCTAACAGTCCCCCCCCACCCCACCCCTCCCTGAATCAATTATTCAATATGCAGTCACACACCAGGACTGCCGCGGCCTGAGGTGCTTTAGAATGAGCTTATTCAACTCCAAGGACAGCAATTATCTCCGGGGCGCCCTGGCATCAATGCCGCGCTCCACAGACGATCAACTGTTGGGCTGCTGGCGGCACATTAGTGGACAGCGTCACGCAAAAAGTGACCAGCGGAATATGAAATGCGTTGCATGTACCACCCGGGGGGTGTTGGGTGTCCTCCAGGGGGTGCGCGAGATTAATAGTGTAATTGCGGTCTCGTAAAAAAGGCTCAAAATATGAACGCCACTTGATCATGTTTGAATGAGTCGACGCAATTTGTAAACAGGCAGTGTTTAGTTTTTCGAGAGTGGATGCAGCAAGGTTTATTAGTTAATGAAAACTAACTAAATAACAAAAAAATTTAATCAAAAAACATTTTTGTTAGAATACATAAAAAAAAAATATATATATATATTTTTTATTAAATAATTAATTATAATTTTAATTATAATAAGACAACTTAATTAAAAATTATTTCAACCAAAAAAAAAACTGAAACTAAGTAAAATTAAAATTATTGTTATAGAGTGTCTGGCAATTAATTTGAAAAAAAAACGTACAAACTAATAACTGACAAATCCGCTGTGAAAGCTAATCAAAACTAACTACTGTACATAAAATAAAATAAAAACTCAAAACAAAATAAAAATTAACTATAACGAAAATTCCAAAACTATTATAACCCTGGCGTGCAGTGGAGAGGTTGAGATTCTGAAGTGCAGTGATTCCAAAAGTATGGTAAGGACTTTTTTATTTTCTGATGCTGCATGCCAAGGATGACATGTTTTGTGCGCATCAAGTGAAAAAACTCTCATGCACATTTAGTTTATGTTGGTGCGCACCTAACAAGTTTACTCTGGTACACACTAGAAAATCTAATTAGTGTTAGCTTGTCGATCACTCCCCAATGCGCACTAGAGTTTGCTTGGGTGCCCTCTATAGGCTGGTGCGCGAGAGTAATAGTATAATAGAAATCTGGAAGAATCCTCCAAATCTGGACGCCACTTATTCATGTTTGATGGCTTGGTGTTGTTTTGGAGAGGGGGTGCACCATCTCTTTGGGTTGAAGAGAAAACCAAATTATTAATAATACAATTTTTTAAATTCTTAAGTCGCCTTGTTGCTAGGCAGAATTCATTGAGCTATGACTGCTAGGACCAATTAAACAAATTGATATCCGCCTGCCACACCCACTATTGGCAACTTGAGTAAGTACAGGGCGAGTTGAATCGTTCCCTGGTTAGAATACAGTTCTGTATGTAGCAGGCTTTTTTCAACACAGTGCCATCTGCTGGATGTGGCGACACACTGCAACACTTCATTTCAAATCTACATAACCTTATTACATAAAGCAACTTGGATTCCCTAACAGCCTTGGGACCCGCAGGCGTGCTTTGGATCATTTTATTCATGAGTCAAGACTCTAAATAGGACAAAGTGTGCTGAGGTCATTACTTATCATTACCATTGAGCGCATTATTAGCCCCTGCAGATAGATTATTGGAACATGACAATGATTTTCACGTCAGACGAAAGCCATGCAACCTCTCGGTCGAGCTCATTAGACGCCGCGGCGTAAACAACATGGCCCCCGGATCAGGTCGCACTAATTAACCAGCACCATCGACCCACTGTACTCTCATTATGCGGCCTCTCATCTGATCGCATGTAGGCCGTCAAGGCGCACAACCATCGGCGCGCTAATTAATCAGCTGATGAGGTGCAAGCCTAGCTCCGGTCCACCCCCCCCTCATCATCGTTTGCGGCCCACACGGGAGCTAATTAGCTGCATTATTAATGCGCCTAATTAAATAGTTTCTCCCGGTAATCACCCTGGCCGTGACAAATGGATTGCGCGTCATTATTTTGAAGTGCATGAACGCAAGCCAACACGCACACTTGGCAAGAATACTTACACCATGTACTTGAGTAAAGTAAAAGACTGGTGGCTTACAAGCTTTGTGTTCACATATTTAATTCCTGTAGATGCTTAAGTGTAAGTAACAAAAAGTACAAATTTTAAAATGAACAGAAGTCCAAAGGTAAAAATTAACGTTTACTGTCAGTAATGCACAAGCAGCGGTGGGAGTAACAAAACACAAATACTTATCGAATAAAGGACAAATACTGGGAAAAATCTACTTAAATACAGTAACTTTATTACACAGGGCTTAGCATGGCGGCCTACTCAGAGACGCAGGGGCGCCATTAGGCTAATTGCGCTAAGAGCTGTCTGTGGCTGACATTAAAGGTGAGCTGAGGTTAGCGCGCTAATTAGCAGCCAGTGGAAATAGAAAAAGCTTTTTGGCCATCTGCTCCTGTCCTCTGTGGGGCAAAAACAAAAGGGCAAAGACGAATATAGACGATGTTTAGTGAGCTCACCTCAAAGCAGCTGCTTGTTTGTCACACGATGAATCAATGTCATTTTAATCGACCCCTCTCAGCCCTCAACATTTTGTAACGATTTAAAAAAAATCTCTAGGTTAAATTTGATTTTGAAGAACCCGCAGACTAACCCTAAAATGGCCGCTTCAAGTCAAAAATGGCTGCGAATTTCATGTTGCGTAGTGAAACTGGCTTTTGGGATCAATTTTACCAAAATTCTGGGATGTGCAACTGACGAATTGATGTGTCATTATTGCCACCAAGCTCCACACATAATAATGAAAACAAGTTGGCGTGCCGTCCATCTGTCTGGGATTCATGCTCCAAACGGCAAACAAAAAAATCAAACAAAATCTCTAGGATAAATGACTCTAAAATGGTTGGCAAACTTCCATGTCTTTTCTGGCATGGTTTCTCGAGACTTTTTGTGCTTCTTTGTCTACCAAATTCAGTGTTGCTAAGTGAAAAAGGCATCAGGGGCTGAATTTTCCTAAAAAGACACTATTTTGCAACAAACAGAGAAAAGACGCTGCTACAATCTTGATTTGGTCGCATCCATTTCGATAAAGATTCCCGTCTTTTGGAAGTCATCCAATTTGCTGTCGGCGCTGCAGAGTTGTGAGATTGGCGCGACGGAGGATGTGCTCACCAGCTGTGAGATTAAGGGGAACTGATCGATGGCCCTCCTGATTGGCTGGCGCCGCGTCCCGCCAACCATCCAATCCCCCCGTGGTCGGCGGGCTTGTCCTCAGCGGAGCCAAAAGCAATTCTTCCTCCTCACGGGGGCCAAATAAGAGCACTGACCTGAAGCTTCAAGGCCACGCTTGGAGGCGCCGTCTCCATCTTGTCTGGAGGAAAAACATCACGCTGAAGGGGAAGAAACATGAAGGGACTTAAATTAGAAACACCAGCAAAGTGTTATGGAGAAAATAGGGGGAAAAGAGGTGATAGTTTTGCATTAAATGTGTGTGTTTTTTAATCACATCTTGGTTTGTGCAGCAGCCAGTCCCTGAAATTACATGTCAATCAAACGGCAAGTGGGCGGATCTCGGATGTGTTTATCCAAGAGGAGATTTTCCAAAGGATTTTTTTGTGTGTGGTTGGGGGGGACAGCCTTTTATTGTATTGTTTTATTGATTCATTATTAATTTCATTATTTATTCATTTATTTATTTCATATTTATTTATGAAAATGATCATTCACCATATTATTTATTTTATAAAATTAAATAAAACAATATTCAATGATGTAACAGCAAATATTTTTTTAGAAAAGAACATTTAAAAAATATAAACGCTTTTCAGTGTTACATACACTTTGATAAATAGTTAAAGCCAATACAAACTGCCCATGCCCTGGTAATTAATTTTATTATTCGTATTATTTTCACAATTAGTTTCACTGATATACTTTTATTTTATTTATTTATTATATCTCTGAATTTTTTTTAACTTAAAAAAAATCGATCAATTGTAAATAGTAAATTAATTGGACTGCACTTTATATACTATAAAACACTCAAATGAGTTAATTTGCTACTAACACTCGTGCGTTTCTAAGCTACATTGAAGATGACGACTTATTTATACAATAGTGAGATGAGAGGTTGTTAACCAACTGAACTCAGAATCAGAAAAGTAAACGATAGGTGAGCATTATCACTTACCCACAAGTCTTTACGACAGCTTCCTTCGTCTCCAAGTCCTAAAAACGGCCATGGTGTAAGAAGTGTGTGAAGGACGAACAAAAAATGTGGCGCAGGACACTTTTCAAGGTAGAAGTCTACTCAAAGTAGTGTAAGCAAAGCGTCAAAGCAACTTTAAATTAGCTTCCATTACTGTAGCGTCACCGACGTATGTTTGTGATGTGGTACGCCACTTCGCTGCCATCTAGTGGCCAGACTGGTAGCCGACAGTTTATGTGGTGCATTCAAATGTGTTGTTTGCATGTAGAGTAAAGCTAAAAACAAAAAGGAGCTACCTTATAGATATTTTATGTTCGTAAACATTAGGGTCAAGGTACTTCTGGTACACTTTCTGGTGGCTACCGCTGACCTGTACAAAACGACACAAACTTGATATGTTTGAGGTGATTGTTGCCAGGTGTACCCCGAAATTTAGGTTTTTGTGCAATTTAGGCTACAACATCAATGCAACTGAACGTGGGTAAACAAGGATAAATTAAGTGGATGTTAATAGTACACAGACAACTGCCAGATTACCTGTTGGAGCTAGAAGCCACTCTTTAAGGAAGACATATCTGTGAAATGTTTAGTTGCGTTGTCTTTGAAGAAAGTCATTTATTTTAAGTAATTTAGCTAAACATAATGCCGACCCTACTAATAATTTATGTAAAATAGTGAAATTGCTTATTTAATATGTATAGTATACATTGTTGGATTAATCCACCCAGCCAATCAGGTGCATCAGTTGATCCCAGCTGACTTAATGCAAAACCACCACTGACTTGTTGGGATAATATGAAACAATTTAAGCAGTCAAAAAGTCCTAGTTAAATACGCCATTTACACGAGACATGGCCCTAATATCAACTTTAATACAGTGGAGGAAACTCGTATACAACACGTGTCTTGTTAGGTCGTTCAGTCCTTTCTCTATACTGGCACTACAATGTGTCCCTATATTTACATGAACTAAAACCTGCCTGTGTCTGCAACATGACAAATATAAAGTGTTCTCTCACACAAAATATAAACAAAAATAATATGAGCATAAGATTAAAATCTCGTATATTCAGTTAGATGTAAAGGCACAGATGTCATTTTTCTTTTTGTTTCATTTGGAAACGTCTCTCCAAAGGTCGGCGATCCCTGGGTCACACCGACTTCCTCCTCTTTCCAAACACATTGTTGATAAGCTTGGCCATGGACTTGGACCCACTGTAGCGACGGCGGTCGGCGCGGTACTTCAGGTGCTCCATCATCTGCCTGATAAGCTGCGTGAAGAGGCTGGCGATGTCCTGGTAGCTCTCGGCGGCCGACACTTCCTGGAAGTGGCAGCCGTTCTCCTGCGCCAGGCAGCGGCCTTCTTCCTCGCGCACCTGCCGGGCATGGCACAGGTCCCGCTTGTTGCCTAGCAGGCACACGGGGACGCCCAGCGGCTCCCTGGAAAAAGAAACGCACCGTCAAGAGCAGGGGTGGCCAAGTTCGGTCCTCGAGAGCCACTATCGAGCTTGTTTTCCATGTTTCTCTCCACTAACACACCTGATTCTTGATCAGGATCGTTATCAGGGTTCTGCAAAGCTTGCTGATGAGCTGATCATTAGATTCAGCTGCGATGAAGGAGGGAGACATGGAAAACAGGCTGGATATTGGCTCTCGAGGGCCGAACTTGGCCACCTCTGGTCAAGAGTAATGAAAAATAAAAAATAATAAAGTTAAACGGCTCCAAACAAATACTTGATCATCAAAATAGTTGGTGATTAATTACTTTTGACACCTTTAGTTGCTACACAAACTACAGCTGTCCAAATTAATCGACAACCATTTTAATCATTTGATTTCAGTATATCAACAGTAATTGATTTCTGTAAATCTTTTATGAAAGAAGACTGACTATCTTCTGTGTTTAAAATAAGACATTTGCATTTTGCAAACATCTGTTTTTACTTTGGAAAACAATTACCAAACCGGTAACATAGTACAACATCAATCCCCTTTTTATTGATCACTATACGAATACGAAGTACGAAATAAACACTGATCACTGGTTAATAAACAGTAACCAGGGAAAAATGCTCTGATAATTTACTTGAATGCAAAATTAAAATGAATCCGATTAATCGACTCTAAAAATATTCAATAGTGACAGCACTAACAAAGCAATTTCCCTCAGGAAGCCACTCGAATTAGTAGCTCATGATTTGTTTGGCACACTTGTAATGATGATATCAAAGGGAAATGGAGATGCTGGGGTTCGAACCCAGGACCTCATACATACCGCTGACCTTTATCATTTGTCACCCTCCTTAAAATTCTCTGCCCTTGAGATCTGTCATGGGCATGTCCTAAAGTATAGTTACAAATGACTTGTTTACAAAAAGTAATTCCATTAGTAATGCAGTTACTGCCTTGTAAAAGTAATTAGTTACTCAGAAAAGTAACTAAAGTAACTATGATATTTCTCTATTCTCTCAGTCGCTGACATTTTAACCAGCGAATCACGTTGCTGGATGCACGTAATTCACAGGATTTGTAAGGTTCTAGTATTGTAATTGGCACATCTCCACGGGGCCTTTCAATAAGAGTACAAAAACAGCTGATACGCGAGTTTTTTCTGTGACTAGCGCATGATAGATTCTAAAAGAAAATCAATACATCATCAAGAGTCAGTGGACTGGTGGAATGGGAGCATTCCAACCAGCTATCCCGGCATGAGGATATGTGCGCAGCTTCAAAGGAAGTGCTTTCTTAATTTAAATCTTTTAAGCACGCGCTGTTGTTGTCGTCAAACCTTGAACTCCTTATTGTGGAAGCACAAAACACAAGATTGTTGTGCTAATCTCTATATGTTCAACAATCTTCAAACGAGTGCTATTGATTTTGGCAATATTGTCAAGCTCACTCAGCTCTGTCTGATCTTTACATTAGAGTTATTTTGAAGGATACAATCTATGGTATTTTTGCAATATATCTAAACAAGAATCCATTTGTGTTTGAATGTCAGCTCATAATCTTTAACTCCTTTAAATCAACTTGAGTGCTCATTGTGGTATGTCATGGAACATTATGGATTTTAAAGGATACGGCCATTTTAGATTGAGTTTAGATGGGAAAAGAAATGAGTTTTGAATATCAGGGTGGGGAACAAGGCTTCTGACCCTTTGCATTGGTCCTGCTGACGGGCCTCGCGGATCTGCCGCAGGATGTTCTTGGCGTCAAGGAAGGAAGTGCGGTCGCTGATGTTGTAGACCACCACAAAGCCGTCTGCCCACGCCACCGGCTCCTCCAGTATGCACCTGGCCTCCGAGCGCTGACCATAGACGGCACAAAACATCAGGTGATTTCAACAAATATGCTAAGCAAAACAGCAGCACCTACAGAATGATTTAACTAGCTTCTTAGACGCATTAATGCAATTGGCAAATATTGTGTCTTTAATGACAATTATCGCTCCACTGTAGTAGACTCTGACATCACTCCACAATATTGTGTGTGTATATAGCAAATATTCCATTTTAGTAGGCGTTGACGTGATCACTCCGCAGTGTTGTGTGCATCCATATTTATGTTGTGGGGAGCTACACAACGTCCAGTGTGCAGTAAGAAAGACGATTTTATGTTATGTGGAGCATTCAAGTAGACTCGGATATGTGGTTGCTCCATAATGTTGTATGCATTCATGTTAACACACCAATTATTTGCAGATTGGTGTCTTTAACGACAATTGGTGGTTCTTGTCCACAGGAGTTGAATTGAGGCAAGTGAACAAGTAAGATCAGGTTCAATTGCCTCGATTCAACCGTCGCTGATTGTTGTTTAATATTAACCTTAATAAGATTTTTTCATCCTCCAAAAACGAACCTCCTGTTGTTTTCCCCACTGTTTGTGTAACCTTCAGGGTAATATTCAGGAAGGCCAGCAAAACTGTAAAATTCCTCCGACTTTACTGACTTCACGGTGTCTTTGTGCTCCAAAAGAATGGGACAATGTTCACAGAGCCTGAGGCTATTCCAATAAAACACTTTTTTTTGGTAAGTTATGCGTCTCTTGTCTTCAAAGAGGCAGTATATGGCCTTGGGAAACTCGCTTTCGGATTCCCTGCTTGATGAATTTTTGGATGGATAAACGTCAATTCCAGGTCTTTATGTGAAACACAGTGAGAAGGATTTCCATCCATCCTGGAAGCATTTTAGAACATGTTCAATCCTCTCATTGGAAAACTGCCTGGGTCTTGTCCACTTGGCAGGTTTTTTTACCCAATTTTACAAAATATGGAATGGTTGAGGTTTGGCGTCTAACTCCTGAAAATCAAGTGGTGGTCTATTCAATTTCATTTCGATTTTACTCTGGAAAATGAATTAGTTACTGTTGCTAAGTCCATTCCAGACAGAAGTATGTGCGGGTATGTCTTTGAAGTGACACCAGGAAATTAGGCATAACAAAGATGCTAAGCTAACATAGCATGTGAAATTGAACGTAACAAACAAGGATGCTATGCTAGCATAGCAAACAGATGGTATAGCAAGACTCAGAGTCAACCACCGCCATGATGGAGATGGAAGCAGACGGAAGGGCATACTCTATGCCTTTGAGGTGGTACCATGAAGTCTGGCAAACATGATGCTAAGCTAACATAGCATACAAAAAAAACGGGGCGTAACAAGCTAAGATGCTAAGTTAACATGGAAAACAGATGGCAGACGTGGTACCTGTGAACAGGGATCAAAAACCTCCAGATTCAGCTGCCTGCCGTCGATGGACAGCCTTTTTCGATACAGAGAATCTGCAGCGATGCAAACAAACGCTAGACATTAGTGTCGCGTAAGGACATAGTCATTTAAAATGGCATGTAGGCTAACTGTTTCTAATCAGTAACTGGTTACAGTAAATTGTCCATTTTAATTTCAGGCGCTTTTGTGTTAACTGGGCGGCAGTTTGAATCAATCAAAAATGTGTCCTAATGTTCATAACTTGGTGTCTGTATTTGAAAGGACAAAAGTCTTGTCCTCAGCACGCTAAACCTAATGTGAAGTGCAACTTGGCCTCTGACAACATACCAAAGATTCAACCACAGACAAGAGTCCTGATCATCAACAGTCTGAACACCAAGACTGATGCTGAGGTGGTAGACAACTTTAATGGAGAGAATGAGAAAAACTTTTGAAGAAACTGGTGATGTCCATGACAACTGTTGGAAAGGACGACTTTTTTTTTTGTTGGTTTGACAGTCCAGAGCCGGTCCTTTTTCTACTGCATTAGAGCTACATATGTGAACTGGTCACCAGGAACTCTTATCTACAACAATATTTGGTCAAATTCTCTCACACAAGTGGTCTCCATGGACGAGTTAGTGCCCACAAACCAGCATTAAACAAAAGACAACAACAAAATTCTTGGATTTGCCAAAGCCCACAGTCTGCAGAAAGTGAAAACAGTGGAAAATTGGCAAAAGATGGATTTTTTCTGATGAACCATCCATTGAACTGCATCCTAATCGCTGGAAATACTCCAGAGGACTTGTTGGAACCCGGATGGACCCAAGATTGACAAAGAAAACAATCACAATCATGGTTTGCGGTTACATCAGGGTGGATGCAACATCAACAGCCTGAAGTATTAAGAAATTCTTTCTGCCCATGACTTTCCAAATCACAAGAGAGGGCAAATTCTTCAGCAAGATGGCGCTCCTTCTCATACTTCAGCCAGCACTTGAAATTCCTGAAAGACGTGTATGGATGCAGTTCTCCAAGCTCAGTGAAGTCATCCACGATATTTATTATGTTTTAAAAATAAAGTGCACATTATTATTGTAGTCGACAAGACTTTTGCCCAAACAAAATCGGACCTTTCTGACCTAATCAATTGTAATGATGAACAGATCCCTCTAGGTGGCGGCAATAAGTAGAACATAAAGATTAGGGGTGACTTGCGTCGTTTTCAGATCAGTCTGTGGATCTTGAAAGGTCGGTCGAGATGCTGCTTAACGGCTGGCAATATATAGAGATGTGCTATGAATCTGAAATGAGCATTTAGCAAAAGAGCATTTATTGTTGTTTTTATGCTCGTGCCAGAAACAGTTAGGCAATATGGCCTTAAAATAAAATCTTGATTTTTCTGTTCACTTAGTGAAAAGGCAGATGGCAATGACTTTATTTAACAAGTTTGTCTTTTTCCCTTACTGGGATTTGCTTTATTTCTCAAACTTTTGTCAACTCACTGGCGTCGGATGCATATTCTCCGATGAAGCGTCTGGTCAGGAAGCGCACGAGGACAGCTGGACAAAGTGGACAAAAATAAACAATGAGGACCATCAGTGAACTTGTGGTGCCTGGGAGGTTTCAAGTGTGTGGGAGGATTTAAGGATGGTGGAGAATGAACGTCAAGACGGTGCCAACGGTCGCTGCGAGCGTGCGGGTGAAAGCCAAGCCTCACATGAAAGAGGCAACTGGAAGGCCTGTCAGCTTTTTTTTGCTTGTGGGCCAACTTTGCGGCTTTGCAGAGCATCGCTTTCAATTAGCGGCTCAAGTGCTGAGCTGTGGTCATGCTCCTCTGTGGACACAACATTAGGCACACCTGCACCATCTAATGAGCCGTTTATTTAATAATCCCTTCATTATGGCAGGTGTTTTTGCACTGCACCATACTGAGAACCGTTTCTTATATTTTGACCCTCCCGTAAGACTCAATGCGGTGTTATTATAGTTTGTTGTGTAGCTATAGTCAGCTTACTAACAGTTTAGTTAAGTATAAATAAGTGCACACTATAGTTTAACCTTATTATTAAAATGTACGTTTTATAAGAGGAAATACAGGGTGCCATTTTCCCCTCTATGAATCAAATGATAAATAAAATATAAACAAATTATAAATTAAAACAAACAGTGAAGAAATAAAATATATAATAGAAGTGTTTAACTTACTGTATTAACAATATTGTAAAATATATGTACATACTTTAAATACATTAGGAAATTAACCACAAATTAAAAAATAACTAAAGTGGTGCATATCAAATCAATATTCTAATGTAATTAAAAAAAGACGGTCCTACAATAATATAATAAAAAATAAGTGACCAATTTTACTATAAAATAAATAATTAATTTAAAAGAAACTAAAATTGTACATGCTAAAAAAAAAAATGAACAAATAAATACAAGTAATCAGCATACAATAAGTTCTAAATTCTAAAGTAGCCTTTATCCAATAAAGAATAATCAAATGAAAAATAAAATTATTTATTATTATTTTTGTTTTACAGCATTGGTTATCCAACATAAATTTTAGTTGCCATAAGTATTTTTTGGCACTGAATATTTGTAGTATGACCACACATATAATGACTTTGATGCACTACTTATTTTTAAGTAGGACATTTGTGAGATAATTGCCATAATTTACAAATGTGCATTTGTCATTTATAAAGTGGCGTATTTCGAATAACAAGCAACACATGAAAACCTTCCCAAAACAGAAGCTTACCTGATTTTCCAGCTCCTGGACTTCCCAGCAGGGCCAACTTGATGTCGTTCATGCTTGCTCTTCTGTTCTCTTGCTTGTGGTTTGACTTCTTTTAACGCGGGCTCGTCTTAAAACAGGAGAGAGGCATGGGGAGAGAAAACAAGCGCTCCCCTCCCCTCCTCTGTTTCTTTCATTACCTCTCTCTCGCTCTTCTCTTTCGCCCCGGCATCTGTTTTCCTTGCTTGTGTCCTTTCCTGCACTGATACAGTATATCTCCCTCCCCTGTTAGGAAAATAGTGAGGCGACGTCTTGTTCTTCAGAATGAGGGACAGCAAGTCTGCGATCGTGAAGTGCCAACAGTGGTGAAGATTTACCATATATATTTTAAGCAGGCCTGGAAACAACACTCCAAAACTATCAGGAAGTCAGTGGCGCTCCCTGAAAAACTGGTAAAAATGATCCCGCAACACCACAAGAAATTGGGTGGGCACATCTATCAGGACGTATGAAAAAGTCTCAAAGACTCATGACTGAAATTGAACAGGAGGTCGGCCATTTTGGTTTTAACCCGTCAGTTTGGGCGAATCCCAGGGCCATAAAGGCTTCTTATTGAGTTCACATCAAGTCTTTATTCCTCCAGGTTAGGACTTCCTACTTGCTCCAGACGTCATAAAAGTCACTTCCAAGCAAAGTCGGTTTTATTGAAACAATAAACAATTTATTGAATTTTCATACAGTGACACGACTAGGAAAATATGCGAATGACTTTTTCACCGGCACGGCCCGAGCTCGGCACGCCAGGCTCATATCGTAAAAGTGCGATGGGAGCATCCGTCACAATACCCAGACACACATCGCATGAGAATTCCCAAGAAGTGGCACGCGCAGCCCATAAATCCCTCCGCAAGTCTTTACATTTCACGTGCGCTGAGCGTCAACCAATAGAATTCTTGTTCCTGTGACTAAAAACACATTTTTCTTCCCGGTGGACCCTCATTCCCGGCACTTTGGACTCCTTTCCAAGTTCTCTTTTAATTGGTGCTTGTGCCTCTTTGCATGCAACATTACAATGTTCTCCCTTTCAAATGATTACAACCAAGTACATACAGGATATCATGATTTTGTGTTTACGGTTACTGCAATGCCGAACAAGCCTTCTCGGTATTCCATGTAAACAGACATGTTTCGCATTAGTCAGAGCATCAGGAATCCTGTCAGTCAATTACAGAGTCAATCAAGCAAACATCGCTCCCCTTTTTTGGAGGTTCTCTCCATCTCCATGTTGACTTTATCAATCGCTACAACAGCGTTTGCATGCCCTAGTCAAAAGATGAAATGAAAACGTCCGAGGTGTTTACGAAATGATGTTCTCTTCACTCAGCGGTGTTTACACAAGGCGAGCTAATTAAGCTTAGAGAGTTCTTTGGTAAGAATGAGGGCCACACTGATAAAGAGAAAGTCGTGTATAATTTTGGGGAAAATTGTTTTCTGATGACAAAAAGTAACATATTTCAAAACTAAGAAGTCATAATTACTAAAAAGAGAAAGGACATACATCTTCAAGAAAAAGATCATCTGGCAAGAATAATCCTAAACTTGATTTTTGACAAGACAGAAACACCTTTTTTTAAATTGAAAAATATAATAATATTCATGAAAAAAAAAGTATATTTTCAAGGAAAGTAAAATCTGACTCTTAAAAGATTAAGCTCAAAATTATTATTATAATTTTGTATTTTTTTGTTTTTTTATGAAGGGAAAAAAATTGTGTAATTTGCCAAATAAAGGTTTGTATTTTCAAGTTAACATGTCCAGTTAATATGTTATATGTTTTGGGGGGGGGGGGGGGGTTGGATTGTTAACTAAAAAGAAAAAAAACACATTGTTTTGACAAAATTGTAATTTACCAAATAAAAATTCATATTTTCAAGGTAGCATACTTTCTGTATAAAATGATGTTTATATTCGCAAAAAAGTCGTATGTACGAGGGGAAAAAAACTAATTTCAAGAGAATACATCTTTAGACCTGTGAGATAGGAAGTCATACAATTTTGAAGTCGTACATCAATAGTGTTGTGTGTTTTCAAGAAATCACATCTTACAAGAAAAATATTTTTTAATGATATTGTCCACAGGTTTTGAGATTCTTAAAAGTTTATTAAAAGTAACATTGTTTTGGGTTTTTTCCGAGAAGACTTTATGATCTTACAAGATGTGTATCCTTAAAAGGAAAGGATATATTTGATCTATTATTGTTATTATTTTTATTGTTATTATTATTATTGATGTGTTTGATGTAGATTAGATGTATTTTTTTAGATTCAAAAGTAGTGTGCTTTCAAGAAAAAAGTCAGTTTAAGATTAATTTTTTTAAGTAGCATATTTATTTTCCACAAAAGTCGTAATTTTAATGACGTAATGAAACACACACCCTTAACATATGCAGTGTGGTTACATAACGCTTGCAGCCAGGAATCTGTCTGGCAGGTTTTGAGTTTATTCTGCTCAAAGGGTTAATCTGCCATGTGTGACCTCCAGACCAGAGCGAAATATTCCATATATGTGTTCGAAAATCAACTATTTAATACAGCGCAATAATCCTTCCAAGTTTGAAGCAAGTCTGTTGAAAATTCAGACTTTGCAACCATTAAAATCAGCCTTGTTCTTTCTTGGATACACATCAGTTGAGAATTGTGAGCAAAAAAACATATTAAAGTTAAACCCAAATTTGGGCACACAAGGAATTATTGCTGTTTTATTTGTGCATTTTTATTTGAGCTTTCTGGCTGTGTTATTGTGCAAGTCTGCCATTATTATTTTTAAGCTGGCGGACAGACAGATGCAGCATCCAAGTTAAACATCCCGCCTCATAACGCCGCTTCTTAGGGAGGAAATGAGTATGCGTGACCCCGGATGACACGAAAGGGAGGAGAGTGAACCACCTCATAAATATCACGTGTAGCTCCTCTTTTTCATCATCTTCATCATTCATTCACCGCGCTCGTTCTTTTGATGTCCTAACAGCAAACATTCCAAGTCAGGAAGAAACGTGATGGATGATGTTTACTGGATGGAATAAAAAACAGTTGAGGCATTAGAGATGAAAAAAAGAAATTTTATGCTCAATTCCTTCAATTGTATCTGAATGTGATCCACAAGACCCTTAAAAGCTCCGAACTCACTCCCCCTTTGTTATCGTCTTCTCTGATCTGAGAGCCAGTGTTTACAGATTGGCCTGATCAGCACACTTTCTCCACCGGAATATCTTTTTATGGCTCTTGCTGTGACAAATGATCAGTGAGTTGTTTGAAAAGGAACCATACGGAAGATATTAATGTGTTACAAAAAAAAATAAAATAGGAAGGGGGACCCACGTTGCCTTTTCGGGCTATGCCCGGCCGGGCCCCATGGGTGGAGGCCCGGCCACCAGATGCTTGCCTTCGAGCCCCGCCTCCAGGCCTGGCTCCAGAGGGAGGCCCCGGTGACCCGCGTCTGGGCAAGGGAAAACAAGGTCCAAGGCCCTGGATGTTGTGGGTCATGGTTGACACGCCTCTATAACATCGCGTGGACATCGGGGGCAGTGCCTCTGGATTGGCAAAAATGGGGACCGGAGGGTGTGCTCCAACTCTAGAGGGATCACACTCCTCAGCCTCTTGGTAAGGTCTATTCAGGGGTGCTGGAGAGGAGGGTCCGTCGGGAAGTCGAATCTCGGATTCAGGAGGACCATTGTGGCACAGTGGACCAGCTCTCCCTTAGAGATAGGGGAAAAACTTGATCATCCGAGAGGGACTCAGGGTCGAGCCGCTACTCCTCCATGTTGAGAGGAGCCAGTTGAAGTGGCTCGGGCATCTGGTTCGGAAGCCTCCTGGACGCCTCCCTGGAGAGGTGTTCCGGGCATGTTCCACCGACGGGAGGCCCCGGGGAAGACCCAGGACACGCTGGACAGACTTGGGCTTGGACCTTGGGATCCTGCCGGAGGAGCTGGTAGAAGTGGCTGGGGAGAGGGAAGTCTGGGTTTCTCTCCTAAAGCTGCTGCCCCCATGACCCGACCCCGGATAAGCGGTACTAAATGGATGGATGGATGGATGGTTATGATAGTATGCTAACTAGTGTTACGATGGGGTATATTACAAACATAAAAGAAACGCATTGCTATACATTGTTATACAGTATTCTAAGTTACAATGCTAAGTAATAGCTTACGATGCATTACGCAGTGTTACTTTACAAAAATACAAGACACACATTGTAATACCTTGTTAAACAGTATGCTAGGCTACAATGCTAAATTACAATAAAGTGAAATATGATGCAAAAGAAAACATTACAAAACATTGTACTATGTTGCACTACTATACATTACAATAAGATACCATACAGTAAAGTGAGATGCATGCTACAATATTACAACAGATTTCAATAAGTTATGATACAATTCAGTACAATAAATCGCTGTTACGATAAAACACAATACGTTACACTAAGTTCAGTTGCACTAAAATTCAGTAAGATATATGCAATAAATTAGTCGAAAGGCAAAGCTCTCGATTTACCGGTCGATCTACGTTCCTGCCCTCACTTATGGTCACGAGCTGTGGGTCATGACCGAAAGAACAAAATCCCGGATACAAGCGGCCGAAATGTGTTTCCTCCGCAGGGTAGCCGGGCTCTCTCTTAGAGATAGGGTGAGAAGCTCGGTCATCGGGGAGGGACTCAGTGCCGAGCCGCTACTCCTCCGCGTTGAGAGGAAACAGTTGAGGTGGCTCGGGCATCTGGTTCGGATGCCTCCTGGACGCCTCCCTGCGGGGGTGTTCAGGGCATGTCCCACCGGCGGGAGGCCGGAGGACACGCTGGAGAGTCTCTCAGCTGGCCTGGGAACGCCTTGGGATCCCGTCGGAGGAGCTGGCTGAAGTGGCTGGGGAGATGGAAGTCTGGACTTCCCTGCTAAAGCTGCTTCCCCCGCGACCCGACCCCAGATAAGCGGTAGAAGATGGATGGATGGATGGATGGATAGTCGAAATACTTCATATTATGTCATGACACAGAACACTAGATGCATTGTGCTAGCTTAAAATGTTATGATACAATTTATCAAGATGCCTTACGATACCTTACAATAAGATACCATACAGTAATGATTATTACTCCGATTCATTACACTCTTCAATACTTTACAAAACGATATCACACTACATTACAGTAAATTAAATTGCACTACAGTACGACACATTACAGTAGGCTATGCTACAGTATTGTACGATGATACACAACAATTCATCATTGAGTAACAGTACGATTATGCTGCAAGAAATGCTAGCAATAAATTACACGACAACAATGATGCGTATGAATGAAGTGAAACAGTAATAAAAGTTGTAATTTTATTGGTCAGCAATCTTCCGAACATTTGGATGTGTTGCCAGTGAGCGCACATCTCTTCCTCCTTCTTCCTCCCTCCTCTTCCTTACGGCGCCACCGCAGGCGAGCTCGCTCCATCCTGTCCTGGTTGGCCGACGGGAAGGTCCTGTCGGGGAAAATCTCCCTCAGTTTGCTCAGGAAAAACACCTCGAGGTTCCAACCAGCCCGGGCCACCTCCGAGTCGGGCTGCGGGCAAGCCGTAGCAGAACAGTGAGGTCAGAGAGCCTGTTTCATTTATGTGACTTCAACATCACACCGCTAATGAGGCCCTAATTACTTGACTTATAAAGCACTTGCGCTCGAGGACTCTAATGAGAGCTGATATGTGTCCCGAAAATCCCTTCCTCATTTGTCCTCCTGGTCTTACAATGTTAACTAACGATATGTGGAACTTCCTCCCACACACAAACGCAATAATTCAGCATTGCTAACATGGACTTACATAGTTGAAGGTAGCACAGTTCTTGAGCATGAGCAGGACGTCGTGGACAAAGAGTTCTGGCATGGAGTAGTGCAGAGTGTTGCTCTTGTCCAACTTCCTGCGGATCAGCGACAAGTCCACGGGCCTCTTAATGACCTGGTAGTAGTTCCTCGCCTAAAGCACATCCAACAGTCAGGAAAAAATGCGTGACAGTGCTGGCAGCGTTTAAAGTTACTGACCAGACGGCTGACAGGCTCGTGGAAAGGAGCGCTTAGAGGGTGAACATACAGCAGTAATGTCAACTTCTCACATCTCTGTGGAAAGGAAAAAAGAGGATTAACTTCTACCTTCAAATGAAACAGACTAAACTACAGGGCAATCCTTAAAGTGAAATAAGTTACAGTAAAATACATTATGCCATAGAAGATACGATACACTACACTAACGATATAATACATTATGCATCTATTATAAGTGACAATACAATATGTTCGGTTATGCTGCGTTAATTTAGAAGATGCTATGTTACACTACAATATATTATGATTAGCTACAATATATTGGGGGTAATTGTGCTAGGCTAAGATACTACAAGGCTGATCATTCCGAAATGACGTCACAAATCAAAAGGGTGGTTTTATGCTCCGTTTGAAGTCGGATTTAGACCACTCGGAGTGTCCCAGTTCCGCCCTCAAAGCGCTTGAGGAAAATGTAAACAATAAAAATGGCTGATTCTTGTTAAAGCAGTCATTCCAAATCACGTTGTGTCACGTGAACATATGTCTTGTGTTTACATTTGCCTTGAACGCTTTGAAGGCGAACTGACACAATCCGAGTGGGATAAATCTGATTTCCCACTTTCCTCGAATGCAGCATTTTTCCTCGGGGAAGCGATGCTCTCCACTCATTGAAAAGCATTGACCTTTGGATTGTCGACTACTATATCAACATGTCTGTTTTGTATGATAGTCACAGGCAAAAGCAATACAATACGCCGTGGAAATTAAGTGTGGCTTTGTGGAAATAGCAGAAATGCCCGAATGTTCGGAATTGTCAATCCGTTGTTATGCTACGCTTAGGCTACAATATACAAGATATGATTATACTATGATAAATTTGGCCTTTTTCATACACTATGACGCATTACAGTAACAAACAATACAATACTTAGAATACTTAGAAACTAAGAATGTGATCAGAGGTGGCAAATCCAGGTCCAGAAATCAAAAAGCCTGCCACAGTTTGGCTTTAACCCCAGGTGCTAGCTAACTAGCTCCCTAGCTAGCTCCCATGGTGTTCGTTTATCTGCTAGGGAGCTAACTAGATAGCTAGCATCAGGGCCTAAAGCCAACTGTGGCAGGGTTTTTACTTTCAGCTGCTAGATACCTAGCTCCCTAGAGAGCTCCCATGGTGCTTGTTTACCTGCTAGGGACCAAGCTAGATAGATAGATAGCACCAGGGCCTAAAGCCAAACTGGCAGGGTTTTTACTTTCTGGACCTGGATTTGCCACCTCTGAATATTATTCAGTACCCTTATTTTAAGTTATATTAAGTTACGATATAGAAAAATGCTTTACGCTACAACACCTGATAAGATTAGCGTACTTTACACTAAGATACATTACAATAAGTATCAATACTTGATGATGTCATATACTGTAGTGTGCTAGGCTATTGTCACCTTCTGGTCATGGTGGGACAGAACATAGGGAACGTTGACTCCCCGGCGGAAGCTCTCAGCTAGGTCGTAGTCAGTCCTACACAATGTACACGCCCAGTCACCCCTACAGGACAGCAGGGCCTCACTTTAGAACTTAATGCTGGAATTAACTGTTAGCATTTTAGCAGTTCAGATTTGAACTTGAACTCAATGGCAATTTTCGGTAGGCCTATGTTAATCAATTCTCATTTGAAGTCTTACCCGTCTAAAATCTTTAGCGATTTGCCTTTGAATTCTATTGATTATTTTTAAAAATAGCACCCGACTAAAAGACAAGATAAAATCACTATCAGCCTTTGGTTGCTATCTTGCTATGTGCTAGCATAGTAAGTGTTAGTATGTTGGAATTTTATCAATTCTTATTTCAAATACTAGTGGATTACACACGTTGGGAAGCTACGCAGTGAAGGAAGGTGACAGGCCAAGTGGTAAACTTTGGGACAACAATCACAGCACAGCAGATCTCCTCCGTTCAGACACACGGCACAGAAATCTTCGCTCTCCGTCTCCTTGCTCTTGTCTTCGCTGTTTTGGGCCACTTCCCAGGTTGGAGATGGCTCTACACATTTGGACTCTTGTATCTGATCTTCTGGCTCCAGATCAAGGACCATGATCAGCTCCCGATCAGGATCCAAGTAGAAGGTATCTGGATCGGCCTTCCCGGAATGAACCAGGATGTAAGGTGGATCTGATTTGGAAGAGCCTTCAGGATGAACTGGATTCATACTGGATACTGTTGTACTGTCATCCTGCCAAAGGTGGGAGTAAGTCACATATGTGCAGGTCAGAAGTCTCCAATCTGAAGACCCGCTATAGACACAGAGTGACTCAACCGAATGTGAATGTGCAGGATTCTACAATTAGTCTTCATGAGTGACAATCCATTGGCATCTAGTTTTGTTGCAATTTAGTACTAATGTGTGAAGTGAATGTAGCTTACCTGTGTTTTTGTTTTTGTTTTTTTTGCAACGGGTGAAGTTAAATGTTGGAGCTGTTGTGTCTTGCATCTTTGATTTACAAACCTTACTTGTTGACATTATCTTGTTCCCAATTTCATCAAAAACATAATCTTTGAATCCAAATGTAATCATCATCGGATTTCACTTGGTCAATAAGTCTGACTCGAGTCAAGTCAAGTGACTCAAGTCCCCCACCTCTGTCTCTTGGATCTCCAGGATGTCACATGCATTTGGTTTGACTTCATTCTGTGAAGGAAACATCATGAACAATCTTTTCCTGGCGCGAATCATCATCATCAAGCGTCACTTTCGCACCCGCCAAGGACAATCCAGGCATTCCTCAGAGAACTCGGCTCGGTTTTGGCACAGCAGTCGCACCGGAGGCACCGGCGGCTGCAGGTTCAGACGCTCTAGTCTCACAACAGCTTTGCAAGAATTATCCAGAACCCTCTGGACCTCAGGTTGGATCCTGGTTGGACGGCCAGAGACAGTGAGACAAGGAGAATTACGCAATAGTTTGCCTGCTGACTAAATAACAAACTAATAAGTTAAAATAGCTCGCAGATGCAGAAACAACATCGTTCCATCACTCCATGCCATTTACTTGGCATTGTGATGCAGAGGGCTATGCTGCACCAGTCAGGGGACAAAGGACAAGGAGGGTTGGTTATTAAATGGAAAAGACACATTTCCAGTGATATTTGCTTGATCCCAACATTCTCCTAAAACTAACTCTACAAGTAAAAGTGTGCCATAGGCCAGTCGGGCTTGGTAGGCTTTTTGGAAAGAATTACAAAACATAGCAACATCATCTTTCCTTAATACAAAATCTCCATTAAAAATTGTTAAAGGTCACTCAGGCTCACTATTCTGTTTTGTTGAAAACAGAGCAGGGTGCCACGGTGCCCCCCAACCAACCAGCCGAGAAATGACAGGGAAGGTTGTCGAGAACAGAAGCAAAGGACAAATAATGGCTTCTTTTTTTTTAATCAAATCGTCCTACGATTTTTTCAGCTTCTGAGGAAAGCAGCAATCCTCGCCGAAACTAGTCAAGGTAACCTTTTTTTGTCTTAAAAAAAATATATTTTTTTAAACATAGGACGATCAGGACAAACAAGTATCATTAAGATTATTTATACATATATACATATATAGCTGTGCTGTATTTAACTTCTTCTTTTTTTTTTACTTTTTTTTTTTACCTTATGTTGTTAAGCAAAGTCTTTACAAAATGCTGTTTTCCACAGGATGGAGAAGTTGCATCAGTTTTTCGCTTACTTTCCATAGTGATTAGCTGTCAAAAGCAAAAACATTACATTCATATCGTTGGATACATCAAAAACATAATTAAATTGATTATCTACACATAAACAACCTTACCTGGTTATTGTGATTGACTGCTGACTGTTTTTTTCCAGACTGGAGAAGAGGTAACAATAAGAGGAACGATGTTGTTGTCAGAAGTCAAGTGTCAAGGGGGAGAAACACAAAGATTTGATTGGACTAAGGTGAAATCCTCGCAAGTAAATGTCTCCTGCTAATGATGCCTTCACTCGTTCTCTAGGGCATTCCATGCTCACAAACAACTGTGGTGTGAGTGTACATTTACTGCTTCAAGCCCCGATGGACTGTTGCGACAGCATGTTTAGTAGCTGGATAACATCCATCCATCTTCTAGCATGCTTGTGCTTTTTAGTGTCACAGTGAAATGGTGACTTTGAGTGAAAGGCGTTTTAAAAAAAAAAGAATCATCATTAATATTATTATTATTATTATCTAGAGGCCTTTCAGGGCACTCGATTTGAAAAAAATATATGACAGTTAAATACACAAGATGTCAATTAAACATTTATTTTAAAAAATACTTTGAAGTAGCTAATTAATATTATAGAAATAAAAGACAATATGTCGAAAATGTATTATGATAATATATTTTAGGGATGTTGGTGATGGAATATGCTGATTTATTCAGCAAATTAACCCAAAAATAACACGATTTTAAAAAAACAACAACATCAACACACATTGTTTCGGAGTCATTTAAAGTGATATTTGCCACATTGACCACTAGAGGTAGCTGTAGTTTATTTATCGCCGAGTGCCAAATCTCACAGAAAACCGCGTGGTTTCCAAATCCCGTTCCTCTTTCGATCACCCTCTAAAGATGGTAAGTGCTATCGTGTACACCCTTGTGCTCGGAAAGCCAAATAAATCTATGTCCATCCTACTTAGGAGCCACTTACATGTACCATCCGATGAGTGCAAACAACATACGAGTCTCACATTTTATATTAGCGCTGACTATTATTGGCATAGTTTGATGAATTGACCACGTAATGTCGGTTCACTGTGAGACCTGCGGGGCCCTCTGTCCGAACGCTTAAGTCTGTTAAATTAACTCACGCTTTGTTGATGTCTTAATGTATGTAGCTTTTCTTATAAACAATGGTGCGAAGTAAAAGCCACAGCCAAATGAAATAAGTGAAGTATTTTCATGCTCGCTGAACGCACTGCCGGTGTTAGCATGAGCGTTTTAGCATGCTTGGTGATGCGAATCCACAAGTAAATAATCGTGGATTTGTATTTATCGTTTAACATCTCATAACTGCAAACTACCTTGTTGGCTATACGCTTAACTATACTGTTAAGCTACCTAAGTTAGCATCATGCTAATGAAATGGTAAGCGATCATGTTAGTGATCGTGTTGATTGTCTTTTCACAGCCTACTAAGAAGTCCAAGACCAGGAAGTTGCGTGGGCATGTGAGCCACGGACACGGTCGTGTTGGTAAGAAGCACACGTTTATCTTTAATTCATAACATATTTAAAGTTGACAGTATGCAAATTTGACATATTTTGTGGTGTCCTTCCACAGGCAAGCACAGAAAGCATCCCGGAGGTCGTGGAAATGCTGGTGGCATGCATCACCACAGGATCAACTTTGATAAATAGTAAGTCAGCGACATGACGTGATGTCACCTGAGTGTGATAGCATGTGGACTTGTCAATGTCCATTGTTTTGCGGTTACACCTTTTGACAGTTCTCTGCAATTGCATGGGAACTATGTGTAATTTTGAGACAGTGGTGCCTTGACATACAAGTTTAACTCTGACTAGCTCATTTCTGAAAACATGCGTGTCAGAAAATCATTTGAAGTGATAATGCTATTCATCCATAGTAGTTGTTGAGTGCAAATTTTCATTCCAAGTGCCATGCTGTGAGCTGTATTATGTCACTCACATACTGCAACATTTGTTAAGCTGCTTCTCGCATTTTGGTTGGTGGCTTCTGCTATTGACAATTATTTTCAATACAAATAGAAGGGAAACTGTTATAGTCTGCCGTACATTCAGTTTTGCTGTACAAATCTGTAGGACACGCTGACTTGTTTTGATGTTGGAGAGGCTAGAGTCTCATCTTGACACTTTATTGTCTCGGTGTGCTAAAGTCCTCTTAGAGAAAACCACTGCTCCTATTCACCGAATGGCTTCTCTTGTAGACCGTTCAGCCACATGGACAGTCACAACACTTTGTTTTTGGCTTAACTACTTGTGTCCCTAAAACACCATGTTTGGATTAATGTTAGTGTCTCAGTTCAGTTTGTGTGTTTGTAGTACTTGACAGCGGTGTGCTATGACGAGAGACTATTTTCAAAAATAAAAAATAAATAGTATTTCAGTAGATATACACCTTGAAAATGTACATATTTTTAAGAGCTTAAATTGGCCGGTATTTTTTTATTTAATGGGGGAAAATGAACATTTTACTTAAAATACATGAAGCTGCTAATTATACATGTCAGTTGGCCACATTTTACTTGTTGCATGAACAAGCGTGCAATGTTTTTTACTCTTATCAAGTTTCCTCATTGAAATTACATTAATCTGTTCCAGCACTGCCAAAAACTTACATAAAGAAGGCAATGTATTGTAAAGTATGATTTATTAAAAAAAAAAGATGGTGTGAAGAAATTGGCTTAATTAAGTCCCAAATCACACATAAGTGTGACATTGTTTTAATCAATGACTGTGTGCGCCCTCAGCCATCCTGGGTACTTCGGCAAGGTGGGCATGAGACATTACCATCTGAAGAGGAACACCACCTACTGCCCCACCATCAACTTAGACAAGCTGTGGACGCTGGTGAGCGAGAAGACTCGGGTCGACCACAGCAAAAAGCCAGACGGCCCCGCGCCCATCATCGACGCAGTGCACGCCGTAAGTCCCACCTCATAATGCCTATAAAGTTTTAATGCCTGTTTGGGATTTTAAAGCTTCTTTTTTTTAATCTCCAGGGGTACTACAAAATTTTGGGCAAAGGCAAGCTGCCCAAACAGCCCGTCATCGTCAAGGCCAAGTTCTTTAGCCGACGGGCCGAGGAGAAGATCAAGTCCGTGGGAGGAGTTTGCGTCCTGATGGCGTAAATGCCTTTGAGTGTTTTGGAAAAAATAAACTGTTCAAATACACAATTGAAGTGATTTTTGTTGTCGTTTAATTACCACCTTCAATTGTATTTTGTAATACAAAAGCCTTGTTATCAAAAATGTTTTTTGCTGTTTAAAAAAACACAGGTATTGAATTTCAAATTTTGTCAACGAAATTTAGTGTAGGTTAGATTTATTTAGTTTGCATTGTTGCTGCAAACTGCTAGCTGTAATCATTTTGTTCGTAAAGAATCTGAAAAATAATATACATTTTTTGATTGTGGCACAATAAACATTAGTGGTCCATCTAATAGAGGTGAGACCTTGAATTAGATTGAAGTGACTGGAGTCAAAATTGTATTAAAGTATAATATCAATGTGTATTTTGTAAAAGGTAAATATTATGTTAATATTGCTAGAGAGCTTCCCAAGCACACTACATAAATGACCTTTTTCTATACTACAAAAAATATAACACAGTTGTATCATCTCACACAATGTTTTTAGTATCAAAAGTGTTCCAAATTTTCGAAATACAAGTGAAAGGCTGAAATTGCCTGGTCCAATATGGCGGACGCTTTGACGTACGGTTGCTAAGGCTGTGACTTCCGTGTTTTCATTTCCGGTAGGCGTACTTAAAAAAGCGAGGGATTTGCATTCTTGTCGTCCTGTTCCGTTGTGTAGTCTGAAAAGTGTCATTTCGGAGGCTCAACGTGACGAGTCAAAGCAAGGTAATCTCTGGTCGAATAGTTTGACACATGCTGACGTTTTAAATCACTCAAACGTCGCTGTCCTTCGATAATCGCATTATCTCGCGCGAGACTTCCTGACGCCGCGCTAAAGTGACGCTGTAATGACATATTTTTTTAATTACGTCTTCTTTTTCGATGCTTCTACTAAACACCTCAGTTTAGTTTACTTGTCGACCGGTGAAAATAACCGAGACAAGTTCCTACTGGGGAGGAAAAACTTAGGCTAACCATCACTACAAGCTAACAATCTCCATGCATGTAGAATTTGGATAAGAATAAACTATTTGAGAGTCGACATTTTGCGTTCTTCATCTGGTGAGTGGAAACATTAAATCTGCATATAAATGCATGTGAATTGCCACATGCACATTGTATACATGTAGATTACAGTTTCTCATATGTTTTTTACTTTTTTTTACTTTGCTGCTGTAACCTCAATTTTCCCTTTTGGGAACCATTAATAAGGGTTATCTTATTTTGATTTAAAGAAACGACACTGCTCTTGATTTTGTATCAATGGAGTGAATAATTAAATCCTCCAATTCTGTCACTTGTATAATTCCAAAATTGGTACACCCGGTGTTCTCAAAATATCACAAAACAAAAGTGATTCCTTTACAATTAAAGGCTCTTTGTTTCCTCCGCACAGGTGAGTCTGTCTTTCTCATGGCGACACTAGCCGGGCTAGAGAAGTCTCTGCGAAAGTCTGCCCGTCTGGGTCTGGAAGTTTTAGAGCGGGCTTCCAGGCGTAAGGTGGACTGGGGCGAGCAGCAGTCGCCACAGCAGCGGGAGCCGCCGCCACAGCAGCAGGAGCAGCAGGAGCAGCAGGAGCAGCAGGAGCAGCAGGAGCAGCAGGAGCAGCAGGAGCAGCAGGAGCAGCAGGAGCAGCCGCAGCAGCCGCAGCAGCCGCAGCAGCCGCAGCAGTGTACCTACACTCCTGAGACAGATAAAGAAAGTGCGGCAGCATATAACAAAGTGAGGCCTGCTGACAGTGACAAACATTTACAATAAAACATTAAAACAAGGCCAAGTCTCAAGCTGAGTTGATAGCCAAGAAATAAAAAACTAACAAACTTGGCTTTAGTTGGACACCTTACATTAAGCAGCTAGCTGTTAGCAGCTGATTAACTTCCACCAGTCATGGTCTTGGTGCACCCCTCCCAAAAGAATGAAAATATGTGGATAGGTGTGAATAATTATAAAACTCTACATTCATGTATGTGCTTGTTTTAGAAAACGGCGGTGGAGCTGCATGAGGCCTTTTCCACCATCATTGCGTTCATGGCGGAGACCCACATTCAATGCAAAGTCAGTCACCTGATCATCTCCACTCACTCCAAAGCTGGTCTTCATCAGACTCAACTGTGTTTATGTGTGTTGCAGAGGTTCTATGACTCAGTGGGATGCGCTCAAGGTTCAGACATTGAGAGGAAACATCCGCCACGCTACCATAAACGCATCAGGGCGACCTTGATTGTGTCCCCGTCTCACCGAGGGCGACATGTGAGTACAACATAGTTTAGCATACTACCGATAAATACTGCTACCGATGCCTAGTAACTGTACTCACCCATCACTAATTGAAATTTCAACATTATAATTTCTATGTTAAGATCCTACATACTCATTTTTGTGGACATACTGTACCTGTAAAAACTTTTATTTACAGCCCTCGACGTCGCTTTGGAGAGACTGCCACACAAGCAATGGTGAGGGACATTTCTTGTCAAAATAGCTTCATCTTTGGAAGATGTCATGGATGTCTATCGGATGAGCGTTTATCTGCACGTTCGGTCATTCTTTACTAAAATCAACAACCTCCTTTATCAACTTTCTCCCCTGGTCTTCAGGCCCGGACTCGAGGTGCACCGCCGGACAACTTCTACGTGGAAGTCGCTCCCGGATTGGACATAATCAGCCCCAGGCTAACAGCAGCAAACCATGATGGTCAGACTTGATCCTGGGGATATGGTCAGCATCACATTTAACCACTGAACCAAACTTGTGTGTGTGGTTACATCAACCTCAACATTTCCCCCCTCATGTCAAAATACTATATTGTAGCCTGCATATTTTTTTATGAACATAAAATGCATCACAGGCTCTCAAAAGTTTATTTATTTAAAAAAAAAATTAAGTAATTTTGTTGTCTTTGTTAGGACTGACCGTCATGAGTGACTTTAAATCAAGTTTGCTCTAAAAACGATCCCACATATTTGCTCTTCTTTCCATAGAAGCATGAAGCCAGTGGAATCAAGAGTTGTCCTATGACATAGAAGCAGGAAGTGGCCGGTACAGAGAGCTGTGATTAGGCGAAGAAGCAGGATGTTAAGAGCTTTAATTGGATGTAGAAGCAGGAAGCATGTGGAACCAAAGACTCTGATTGGTCATGGAAGCACGAGAGCACAACTGAGTTGTTATTGGATTCACTAGCTGGAACCAAGAGGTGTGATTGGACAAAGAAGCAGGAAGTGAGTAGAAACTAGGGCAGCAATTAGATGTAGAAGCAGGAAGCAACATTGTTGATGCAAGTAGGACTTTGTGTAGAAGCAGGAAGTGGCAGGAGTAAAAACTATACTTCTGATATCATTTTGTGATCAGTGCATTCAATTTCACGTGAAACAGATCTTGCCCTTGATGATCATCGCTATGGTGATGATGGTAGTTCTGTCCTATATTATTTCTTATATAATTATGTGAACAAGTGTCTTTTCCTCTCATTGTGAGATAGGATTGCATAGCCTTGACAGCTTGCAAGTGACCTAAAGCAAAGCATAATGCATTCATACATATGCTATGTGAGTCCATTCCAGCTGTTGCTGACGTACATTTCCAGTCCCCACAGTAGCATCGGGTCAGCAAAAGAAAAAAGGGCTATCTTGGCGTACCATTAATATTATTAACGAGGCCCAAAATAACACAAGGGCACCGAGAGGAAAGAAAAGGAGATTTATATTTGCTACATTCAAGTGTCACCTCCGGAGCTTGTAAAAAGCACAATCCTCAATGCAAATACTAGATAAATATTTATATTAATAAAATACAATGTGCCATAGCAATTGTGCTAAGCTAACATAGAAAACTATCTCAACTTTGGTCTTCTATCAATACTAATTCCTTATAATGAATAAGATACTAAATGCTAACGGATGCAGTGTGGCCTTTATAATTACACATCAACAAGGTAGTGTGCATTCCAAACTAATAAAACGTGTGTTAGTCTTAAACTTACACTTGGCTCACATTTCTGCTTCTAAAGAACCTTTGTTGGCGTCTAAATGCTAGCTATTACTGTTACAAGGATGCTAATAATACTCTCCTTTTGGCCTCTGTGTGGTGATGCCAATCAAATTTTTCTGCAAAGAGAAAAAAACATTGCATTAATTGACCAACCTCGGAATTTTCTTTCAATTTTTTAAAATATTTTTGAAAATCTAAATGACATAATTAATCATGAATTATTATTATTCGGGTTTATAATTAATAAATGTATGACCTAAAAGAATTGAATATGTTATTAGCCTTTAGCCTTAGGCAATTTAAATATATAAATTTCTATTACACATATTTCAATATAGCATATTTTAAAGAATAATTATATAATATAAATTTTAAATATTATTTGACTGAATATTTTGTGCCATAATGTTTAAGAAATATATCACTACAGTTGTTACCGGTAAATATTTTATTTAGTATGTAGTTTAATAAAAGTAATAATTTGAATCATAACATTTCCAATCATTTCATATTTTGTATAAATATTAACAATAAAAAGCATATTATATATTATTTTTGTTGTTTGTACTTAATTTAGTATGAGAATTAATCATTTTCATCTTAATACAAAATTGAATTGATAATTGAGGCTTAATAAAAAAAACGACACAATGTAAGAATAAACACACAAATTATTCTACTTGTATTTAGTATATAATCATTTTCATTTACATTCTAATTATAAATGTAATATATAAAAACATGCATAATTACATTATAAATAGGCAATTTAAACTAATGTAACACAAATATTATATTCCACTTTGTCATAGCCATGTAATGCATAATCTGTAAATTACACATCACTTTAATGAATACAGACTACTGTAAGAGAAGATGGTGAAATACATGTTAAGACAATTTTTTAAACTATGTAATAAATGTCATCTTACCTTTCTGTCTTTTTCACAAAGTGAACTTGCTCTCTTGTGCTCCTACCAAAAGTTAACGTCTGATTGTCTGTGTCAATCACGCACTGCAGCAAACAATCACACAAAATATACCATGTAATGAAGTGTGACCATTGAAATTTTCCTTCAATCAAAGAGTTGTGATAAATTTCTACTTACCTTGAGTGACTTTAACGTCTTGCTCCCCAGAGACATTAGCGGCTTGCTACTTTCTGCAAATAGATCCTCATTAGCACTACTGTAAGCATGAAACCGGAGCATCAGAAATCCTGGGCTCACCCACGACGGCAAAGGAGCACGACATCTTGGTTTGTCCGATTGTGATGCCGAGCTCCTCAGCGGCAGCGATGACGTTAAGCTTACGTTGAAGTGGGAAGACGTCCATTTCGGTTTTGTTCCTTTCGAGCAGCTCTTTTATGCTGAAAAAACAAAACGACAAAGTGCTCTACTAGGCAGCATGCGCCTCATGCACTTCCAACGAACTGTCAACTGTTCTGAAAAATAATCACTATTGACTATTTAGATTGTGTTGTAGTGGTGACTTAAGCGGAAAACCGTCTCTAAACAAACTAGGCAGAGAGGTTTGCGTCTAAAGAAAGACATTTTTTCTTGGCCAAATTCTCTGATTCTCAACTACAGTCAGGACCAGAGATGCTGTGAGCGATGTCTGTCATCTAATGGTGAACACTGGTATTACAACTTTCAGACTATGTCGGCAGAACATAAAAATGAACACATTGCAGACTGGCTCTTAATACTCTTGGAATGAAGACGAACAATTCTCACCCTAATCTCTCCACTGTAGCTGAGGACATCAAATTGAGTTTACAGCCGCTGTCAATCAACACCATGAGCTCCTGCCCTAAACACTGCAGAGACAGAGACAACTGTCAGGCCTTGGTGGAGGTCTCCCGTGGCCATGATGCAACTGACCTTGCAGAAGATGTAGATGAAGTCGTCCTCATCACCGTTGTCCTTGTCGTGGGAGTTGGAGGCATTGCGCCTCAGGAGGAGGCTGTTGTTACTGTTGCCCGGCAACGTCCCATTGATCCTTCCCCTGGACAACTTGGCCTCGAGCAGACGCTTCTGAAGGATGTGATGTGGTTGCTACCAGAGAAGTGCACAGGAAGTTAGCGCTAAAGGCTTTAGCTTAGAAAACAATACAAAACTCGCCTATGATAAATAAAAAATACAAAAACAACTAAATGGCTGAGATACTTTTGTTATTATTACAAACAAAATATCATTTTCAAATGTTGACATTTTACTGTCCATTGAAAACTCTTGGAATTTTATGTTTTTCATTTTTTTTTTTTTAATCCGGTTTTAATTTTAAAAACGTTGCTATTACTGATATTGTTTGTCCACTGAAAACAATCTCCAAATGTAAAAAAAAAAAAAAAAGGGGGGGGGGGGGCGGACTAAGATAACATTAACATGAATATCCTCACCCCTTGTTTGGACGTGCCGAGTTTTTTGAGTCCATCCAAAGGGAGCAGGTCTGCAGAATCCTTGTGCAGGAACTGAATGGCTTGCTTCAGCCTCCTCTGCTGCCTCAGCATCGTAGCATCCATGGTCGGTGCCGGCTGACACGACTCACCGCGGTTCTCTCTCCGCAGTCCGGCCGACATGCTCAAACGAAGTTAGGGGAGCAAGGACGACACTAGTTTAAGACCGTAGTTCGTGGAGGAATTCCCTACAGCGATGTGACGTTGACACCAATTGGAACGAGGACATTTCCCCACGCCATCAAGTCAATGATGATGAAAAGCACAACTTCCGGTAAATGTTTTACAAAATAAATGTTAAGCATAACAAAACCGTTTTAAACCACCACTTTTTTATTATGAATATTTAATAGAATAGAAAACGCAACGAGTCCCGCGGGCAATCACCAAAGTATAACAAATAAATATTTTGACTATTTAAGAGTTTATTCTGTGTTCTTTCAACAAACCTTTTTCTTTCACGTGAAAAAATATTTGCATAATTTGTTGATACAGTACACTAGTACAGCCTAACAATTGTAACTTACATAAATAACTTAAATGTAATATATATATATATATATATATATATATATATATATATATATATATATATATATATATATATATATATATATACAGTTGATTAAATAATAATTAAAATACACAGTAGTACATTATTTAGGCACAAATGCATATCTGTATTAAATATTAACTTCTGCAAAATGTAGTTTTATGTCAGCATAACATAACAGTAATATTCTTTCTTACAATTACAAGAATACAACAATATAATTTAGTTCAACTATACAGATATATAGTTGTTCAATATAACAGTAAAAGTAAGATCAGATTTTCTTCAAATACAATCAAATACATCTCTACTACTATCGCTAAACTGTAGTGCCAACCCAAAACTCAAATAAGCATAAGTGTTCTGTCGTGACTGATTTGTCTTACTGTATGTGTGGTATTTTTAGCATAACGTCCTATTTTAATATGGGTCATGATGAGTTACGACCTAGCGCTGAAAAAAAAAAACCTAATGTGCAGTAGTGTATTTTTATACCATTAATAATGAATATATTTTATTAGCAAATATATTTTGTGGAGCTGTTGCATTCGACGTTCGGAGTGTGCATTTGTACCTAATGTTCGATTTTTTATTATTTTATTAATTTATTTCACCTGTCCATTATTTATCCAGGTAAGGTAATGGAGAACAGATTCTCATTTGCCATGTCGACCTGGTTGCAGACAGCCTGAGTAAAACAAAGCAAGAGAACCAAATATGATTCAGTGCATGGTTGAACTTTTTGACCTAATGCCAAAAGGTTTGACATTATGACTCATCACTATAAGAACTTTCCATTTCATTTTTTTTCTTCAGTTGTGTTGCACAGATTATAGGTCGCATTAATGATGATTTTCTTTTTTTTTTTCAATTATTTATTTGGCCGTGGTGCGTTCAGGTGCTCACGGCGTCGGTCAGACTGCATTGCCCACACTGCCCTTCTGTTTTCCCACACGGCCTTGTTTTCAACATGGACACCCAACTAGCCTCCTCACACGTCGCCGTTTGTCGCTAACGACGGTCGAGCCGGCCATCGTTGTCGAGGGAAAGCCACACGCGTCGTCTCCGCGTCGACGGACGACCATACCACGCGTGATGCAGTTCAGGCGTGTTGTTTGTGGGACGATGCAAACGTAGAAATACGTCGAACAATACGAAAAGCGACGCGCAATGGCGCCTGTCAGGGGCCCGGGAACATGTATGAGATTATTTTTCTGCCCTCTGTGAAAAGGAACAGGTGGTTTAAATAGGACGTTGACGTCGCCACCATATTGGATGTGGTAAAGCACTAAAGCGTGAGCCGGTGCTCATGATTGGGTTGGAAAAGTACCGATCAGGCAGATCTCATTTTGAAGACATCACCACCTTGAAATTGGCTTTAAATTAATAAGTTGGGAGCACATTTTGAAAAAACATGTGTTTAAAAATTACTATGAAAGCTACAGAATTATTATTTGTTTTAAAGGTGGAAGAAAATGTGCAGTACAGTGTTAAGTTATTGGTTGTTTTTAAAGGTTAGGGTTTAAGAAATTGCAAAAATGCACATTTCCTTCTGGGAAATAGATTTTTATTGTATTTTTTTTAAACCCCACCCATCTATCTGTGGTTAAATTATATTTTTTTCTTCAAAACAAATGATGTTGCTATAATTATCTTGCAGATAACGCTAGCTGCCAATTTTTAGTCGTAAACACAACATTATATACAAACAAGCACACGACACAAATACAGAACAGCACACAAAAACGTACAGACAATACAAACACAAACAAAAAACACAGAGTGCACTCAAAACAAAATACAATACAGAAACACAAAAACATACATGGAACAATACCCACAAAATCAAATCACACACATAAAGGACACTCAACAGACAAAAACACAACAGAAACACAACGATACACAGCACACATGAGGCACACAACAAATTGCACAACACAAATAACTGCACTTTTTCAGTAGTCGCTTTACCGCCCCTTCCAATATGGCTGACGCGCTGACATTCATTGAGACGTACGTATAGATTTGCCTATGAGATGGACATTCATATTGGTCAATGAAAGACGTCCTTTTAAGTTCGGACCAATTAGAATGCTAGTAAATACGAAGGGGGCGGGTCATCTCCGAGAGCGTCATGTTTTCATACATGTTCCGGGTGTAGAGTGTTTCCTGCACTGGTGCATGGTGGTCGAACAGGAGGAATTGTTGGAAATTTTTCCCGAGGTTAGTATATAAATTGGTTTTTACCCAGTGTGCAGTATTCCCATAGCCGTCACCCCACCAGAGGGTGTGGCTGGCCGCGGCCGGGGCTGACAAGACGGACGAAGAATGTCGTTTCGCATGTCGTTTTGTTGATAACGTTGACAAGTCGGCGGCGGGCGAAAAATGCTTATGTTATAGTTAATGAGCCCGTCTCGTTTACTTGACACGAGCGAGCGGCGGCAGCTCGGTGGCTAACAGTCGTTAGCTCACCTTTTAGCACATTGGCGACCCCTAAATGTACCTACGAACGCGGAATTAAACACTTTTTAGTAGGCGAGGTCGTGACAACATTCACGTTAACTACGACGTCTCGCAAAGTCGTGACAGCGCTTAGCTGTCGCAGTTAGCACGGATGCTAACTCGTTGATAAGTGTGCTGTTACGCGCCTTCGAGCGTGACAACTGTTAGATAAAAGCAACTGCGCTACAATATATAATCATATGATTGTTGTCGAGTATTGTAATTGTCTATTTAAATGTAGAGTGAAAAACAGCAAAAACTGGTAAGCCGATGAAATGGTAAGTGTAAGGCGTGTGGAAGTTGCAAACATTAAAGAGACAGACTTTCTTTAAACGTTTTATTCATTCATGCTACTCACTGATTTTTCATTTAAAGCACAATATCCTCATTGTGCTTAACCAGATCATGCAACACTACTTTCAAGGTGGTTCACATTTATAATCGCTTAGTTCCATCATTAAATCGTAATAAACTACGCATGTTTTAGGTGGTTTACGTATTTGGAAGTATATCATCCCAATAAGTACATGGACATACAAATCGTTTGCATTATTCAATGATGTGATTGTATTGATATGAATACTAAAAGTCCATATTTGTGTATTTGGAGGTGTACAGTCCCAACATATAAAGTGCTCTGACATAAAAATTAATAATTTGAAAAGTTAAATCTGTGTTAGCATGTTACTATTTCAAACCACAATGGATATAAATTGCCTTCTTGAACACAAATGGCATTGTATGGTTTATCATAATGTATATAAACTAAGATAAAATAAATTCGACTTGTTTTATTGGGTGTACAGTACACTGAACTCATGTTTTTAATGGTGGAATATGTTACAGGCCCACAATTGGTGAAAATCTACAATATAGAGGGACCACTCAGACAATATAAAAACGTTTTTAGTTTGAACTCAAAATACTTCAACTTAAATGTTGTACATTGTGAACATTTATGAACTCACACACACCCACATTCCAAGCATGAAATCTATGGAAAATACTATACATGTATACGAAGAAACAACTGTTTGTAAGGGTCTAGCACAAAGGCAGAAGCTTAGGAGAAAATACTTTATTTGCAATGTTGAATTTGACATTTTTGGAGTGAGGGGCTATTTTCATTTAAGATAATTTTTTTTTTTTTAAATCATAAAGAGAAATGTGTAAAAACAAAAAATTGTTTTATAATATCCATTTCCCCATTAAAAATATATATTCTATTTGTTTTTTAAATGAACAAATGTGTATTAGCTAATATTCAAGCAAAGCAATGAGGTTGGTTTATGTTCAGGTATAGTTAACAAAATCCATACGTATCAGGGTAGCAATAATAAAAATCTATTCATTTTACCCAAATTTGGTTGAACTTCTTGAAATCCAGAGTGGTAAGTTCACGTTTCCATTTTATTGTATTTCAAAAATTGTTCCAAAACAAATCCTCCAATTTAGAAGGTGATGTATTCCGCCATTGTCGGATTTGAATGTGGGAGAAACGCAGACGCTCTTGAACCACATTGATAAACATACACAAGACTATCTACAAATCTAGAGAAGAACGCTACTGTGATGTACAGTATATGTCATGTTGACGGAGCAACCTTTTTCACTTTATGTGTCATACCTTTGTATGTTCAGTGGGACAGTTTAGCTTAGCGCCATCTAGCTCTGTCAGTGCTTATGACTGATCACCTTTCTGCACGTGCGTCACTCAACCGTTGTTGTGTCGTTGCAGCGGCAGAAGCATGCTCTTGGCGCAGCTCAACCGCGACTCCCAGGGAATGACGGAGTTTCACGACGCCGACGGGCAGCCGGTCACGCTGTGCTTGACCGAGGCAGTGACTGTGGCAGGTGAGCTGAAGGAAACTGCCCATTCCCTCCAGCTTATTTGTCAGAACAATTTTTCTTTTTTCTATTTTTCTATCCATAGTTCAAAAAAACAAATGTTCCTAATGCGAGACAATGTCCCACTCATGGTAGATGATGATTTGGTTGGTTCTCAGAAAGCACGGTTCTCCGAAGGCTGCTAATATTGACCCAGTTTGAGAGTCAGTATTATTTTTCTTTTAAAATCAATCATCTGATTTAACTGTTAATAGTTTTGTATAATAATGCAGAGATAAAATAAGCAACCTTACTAAGATTTGTGCTACTGACTGAGTGTGAATATATTTTGGGCAGAGAAAAATAACCATCGCGTCTACTTCCTGTTTGTGACATGCTAACACTCCCATGTCAACAGAAGCCCCTTAAAATTCATCCATTTTAAAAACAGTTGTTACAAAATTTTGGGCCGAAAAAATTCTCTGACTGTCGTTACAGTTTGGTTTGCTATCTTGGAATACCTTACATACTACATCCCACCTCCATTCTGTGTCAGTGCTTGTACAGAACAGCCACACGGAGCGAACAATGGCAGCGGGAAAGGGGTTAGTGTGTTGAGCCACTGCTCAGACTCAACACAAAAGTTTTATTCATTCCAGCTACCCTGACTTCACAAAGATACAGTGGAAGAAAAGGCATTGAGCAGAGGGCAGACCTCCACCAAGACTGAATAATATGCCTTGATGGTGGTATGTTGCTTGCTTCCATCTTAGCGTTTAACGTGAATACTGTACGTGAGAGAAATAGAGAAGTGAGAGAAATATTTATCATTTCATACGTACCTGTGGATGAAAACAAGCAAAGTGTGATTAATGACATCAAAATCAAAAGTACAATTTAAAAATGTTCCAGCCATATTGAGTAATGCATAAGATGGAGTTTAACGTCATCATTTAGTGTCGAAGGTTTTCCTTCCTTGTGGATTTCAAAGTTGTGGTCCCTCGCCAGATGCCGATCAAATGGACACCATGGACACGGTGAGCCTGCAGGCTGTCACCTTGGCGGACGGTTCCACCGCCTACATACAGCGCGACACCAAGCCGGCCTTCGCCGACGCGCAAATCATGGACGGCCAGCTGATCCATTTGGAGGATGGCTCGGCCGCCTACGTCCAGCACGTGTCCATGCCCAAAGCAGGTGCCACCTCGGCGTTATCGTCAGTTTACACGTCATGAACAGTATGCTGGCATTTGCTGAAAATCAAGTGTTGTTGAATGTTCCAGGCGGAGACAGTTTGCAACTGGAAGATGGCCAAGCAGTTCAACTTGAAGATGGAACAACAGCCTTTATACACACACCCAAAGGTATAGGAAAGTAATAATAATGATATGAAATTTTGTTAACATGTATAATGAGTAGGGTCTCAAAAGGCCTTAATAAGCCATACCTGAAATGATGCCTGATATCCTGAAGAGAATTTGAAAAACTAAAAGTAGTTTTATGAAGTTCCTCGTCCAGGGAACGTAGCAGTAATAAGTAACACTGAGAATGAAAGAATAAATGTATCAGTGCTACTTATTATTATTATTATATCTTATTATCTATTTTTGATATACTAATAACCAGGACTGATATTAAAAATGTTACACAGTAAAAGAAGCAAAATACATTAAAAAAAATAATCTTAAACTACATTAAAAAAATATATATTGAAAACTGTAGACTGTCTGTAAATGGCCAAAAATGGCCGTGAACAAGCTGTAAGTAATAAATAGGAACCAAGCCTGAGGGTTAGTTACAGTAAGAGCTTATGAGCGATGACATGTTACCTTTCAAAACCTTTCAAATGAAGATTAGCCAGCACATATCTCATCATACAGATAAAGTTGCCCGTCCCACCTACTGATAAAATGTGCAGTGATGGGAGGAGTAGCTGTTGCAAGTAATAAATCTAAGTGCAGAGTATAAAAACATTTGTACACGCTTTTGTTGTGAAGCCGAAACGTACGAGCAAGGCGGCCTGCAGGAGGTGCAGCTGGAGGACGGCAGCACGGCCTACATTCAACACACAGTGCACATGCCGCAGCCCAACACCATCCTGGCCATCCAGGCCGACGGCACCATCGCTGACCTGCAGGCCGAGGCCACCGCCATCGACCCGGACACCATCAGTGTGCTGGAGCAGTACACCACCAAGGTGACAATTTATGCAGCTACACAACATCTCTTCCAGAGATAAAGCAGAGTGAACATAAACCAATTTGTGATATACACACACATTTTTCTCGTCTTTTTGATAACCAGAGCAACACAAAGTAACTGTTGCAGTACAAAGAATGACCTCTGAGAGGCAGCATATCACTGATGAAAAATACTAATGGTAAAAGGTGGTGGTAGTAGTAGTAGAAAACGAAAGAAGAAGCTGGTCACTAAATTGCATTTGCAGATTCTTCTTGTCCTTTTTATGCTTTGCTCTCATGACATGCTCATATTTGACCCGATTGACTCGCTGGCATCATTTCTGCTAAGGTGGAGAACATCGAGAATCCCTTGGTTCCTTTTGGTAGAGTTGAGACAGACAGCGGCGTGCATATGCGGGTATGGAAGAATGTAATTTATTTTCAGAGACGTGATATGTTTTGGGCGTCATGGTGTTTGTTTCTCGTCCACCAGATTGTGCTACAGGGTCAGGAGAACAGGCGAGTGGCTAACGTCGGCGAAAAGTCATACCGCTGTGAACACGAGGACTGCGGAAAGTTGTACACCACTGCACACCATCTCAAGGTCAGTGTTTGTTGTGTGGATGTTTACAGTGAATATGTTTGCACTGGTACTTTGACTTAAGTGTGTCAATTATGATATTTATTTTTTTTTACTTGTTGTTGACGTACTGTAGGTGCACGAGCGCTCACACACCGGAGACAAGCCGTACATGTGTGACTATCCGGGATGCGGGAAGAAGTTTGCAACGGGTACGGATTCTCATATACTTGAATTCCCCCTCCATCGCGTGGGTTATGTTCTAGACCATCCCTGCAATAAGTGAAATCTGTGATATAGAAATACCCAAGTTTAACACTCCCAAGGGTTGTTTTTATAGCATTTAAACTAGTGATTGATGAGTACGGATATCAGGGTGCACCCTGGACTGGTTGCGAGCCAGTCGCATATTCACATTCCATTCACATTCATAGTGAAGGGTTGAAGGATGGAAGTTTCCATAAAATGTCTCCTTTTAAAAAAAAAAATTGGATAAGAAAATTATTTTCTGTTAATTCATAGTCAAAAACCTCCTTTGGTGTCACAAATTAACTAGTGAATGTGATTATTATTATTTTTCCTAAGGGTATGGACTGAAGAGTCACTCGCGCACGCACACTGGCGAGAAGCCCTATCGATGTCAGGAGCTCAACTGCTGCAAGTCCTTCAAAACCTCAGGAGACCTTCAGAAGCATACACGCACGCACACAGGTACGTATGTTCGTGGTCCCAAAGCAATGTCGGATGATAAAGTAAGATATGTTTTGGAGGGGACGGCAAAACAAAAATATTTTTGGAATTAATTAAAGAAGCAAATATTAATGCTATTTTAGATGGAAAACAACAAAGAAATGCCAAGGTTGATCTAGAATTACAAAAGCAATCTCATACGACGTCATCGCACGGCGCAGTCACTTCCTGGTCTTCTTTTAAATTACAGGTGGGTCACATTTTTATGGTGTAATGGACCATAGAAATGTAATGGCAGAATCCTCTCTCAATATTCGCAAAAGAAGAACAAATGGAAACGGGCATAAGTTGATTGTCCCATTTGCGCATTGTCTGTAAATTTGCTTAAAAAAATAGAAACAATTAGATGAAAACCTGACTACTGCTCAACATGGAATTGAGTGTAAATGTTTCTTATAACAGCATGCACCTAAAAGTCTCCAATATACATGCCCTCAATTGAACAGGATTTTCTGTGAAACGAAGATTTCAAACCTGTCGCTATGAAACACACAGGATCTCTGTCTCTTTGTTGTAATCTGATGTCTGTCTCTCTCTCTTTTTTTTTTGCCGTTGCAGGAGAGAAGCCGTTCAAGTGTCCGATTGAGGGCTGCGGCCGGTCCTTCACCACCTCCAACATCCGCAAAGTACACATCCGCACGCACACGGGCGAGCGGCCGTACTACTGTTCCGAACCCAGCTGCGGCCGTTCATTCGCCAGTGCCACCAACTACAAAAACCACATGAGGATCCACACTGGTAACTTCCTCTTAACTACAGCTCTACCTTTCGAAGGACAGTTTGTTTCATGTTTTACTTGATGGGTTTTAAATATGTCCTTTGAGGTGGACATTGGAGGATGTCTAAATCAAAGTGACAAACATTCCATTGAATGAGGACCATAGAAAAGAAGTGTTAATATTATCATTTGTGCTTTGTTCAGGGGAAAAGCCGTACGTGTGCACTGTACCCGGATGTGAGAAGCGCTTCACCGAATACTCGAGTCTGTACAAGCACCACGTAGTGCACACGCCGTGCAAGCCGTACATCTGCAACCACTGCGGCAAGACCTACAAGCAGATCTCCACGCTGGCCATGCACAAGCGCACCGCCCACAATGACACGGAGCCCATCGAGGAGGAGAAGGAAGCCTACTTTGAGCCGCCCGCAGGTGAGTGGCAACGTGTGACGCACGTGCATGCAGGAATTGGTTGTTGCAACAGGAGGCGGTCCTATACTGCCCTCCGAAGTCAAATACACGTCATAATTTCAAACTCATCTTACATAATTAAAATCACATGTTAACGGTCTACATTCCGTTTCTAGATGCCATTGACGACCCCAGTGTGAGCTACTCATCAACTACGGCTCCGGTGGAAGGAGAGGAAACGAGCTCCGAACACATTCCTGCAGAGAGCGCCGACGTGGTCGCTCAACAACACATCGCCTTGGTGACTCAGCCTGATGGGACGCAACAGCAGGTAGAACGCGTGCCTAAAGTGGGAGACACATCTTCTTCTTTTTTTTGGGTGGCACTTGGTGTCTGATTACCATATGTGTGTACCTGATTTATGCTAAATGTATTGTTGATGTTTTAAAATCTCACTGCCACTTTCCTTCCCCAGGTTAGCATCTCTGAAGCGGACTTACAAGCAATGGGCGGCACCATCACCATGGTGACCCAAGAAGGCACCACCATAACCATCCCAGCCCATGAACTGGCCACGGAAGGTGCTCAGGTAAAAACAAAATCATTGTGATATACTGTAAATCAGCGAGTTGTGAAAATAATACTCAAACATTAAACAGTTTGGCCTGTGCATTAAAATGTTTCAAGAAGGTCAAATTATGTTTTCCTGTAAAAGTCATAGTGCACTTTAGGTTTATCCTGAAATTTCACCTGAAATCCCAATATCCTAAGGGAACTAAGATGCAAGGGAATCATTGTACTTAAAATGTCGTTAATTTATTCATTAATTGATTGTTGTAGGTAATAAATAAAAAACAATATTAGTGAAATAAATTTTTAAAAACACAGGGACAGGAAGTACAGGGAGTCCTCGAGTTACGTCGTACGCGACCTACGTCGTTTCGACTTTACGGCGACCGTGCCTCGTTTTTTAAAATCTCTGTACAAAGTATTTTGATGTAAATATAGACTTTAATGGGGAAATCCCACTTAAGCCGAAATTCGGGTTACATTGCTATCATAGGAACGATACTCCACCGTAACTTGAGGACTCCCTGTATTTTGTGATATAATTGGTTAAAATGAACTATTTGACTTTTGAAAACTTTGCCCACCACTGATTTAGAGTGTTTGTCTCCCCCAGGTGGCCATCATGACACCCGGCATGGCTTCCTTTGAAAGTGTGGAGGAAGCCACTTACAGTCAGGAGCAAGAAGACATTCACCCAGTCACCTTATTGGCCACTTCCAATGGCACTCACATTGCCGTGCAGGTTGGTTCTTAGGGAAAAGTTGTTCGATGTCAATTTGAAGTCAAAGTGGAAGTGAAACCACACAACTTGTCATTTTACATTTAATCTGGTGGTAATTGCTGCAGACGAACTGGATTATTAATTTTTCAATGATAAAAAAAAATGTCAAGAATGACATGTTAGGGTCCTTATGGGACCAGTGAAAATGATCTACACCTTATAGAAAATTGTATTCATTCAATAGAAGCAGCAATCAAGACAGTTGTGCACAAATTTGCTGTTAATTGTAATTTTTCTTTAGATGAACCTAAATGGATTTGTCACTTTTTTTGAAAATAGCTCTTCAAATTAACCCTAAAATGTAGAAATGCACGATCCTTAAGATACAGTAGCCTTTCGTATCACCAGTTAGAAACTGCAAATGCGGGTTTAGGCCTCAAAATAACCAGAGGGGCTTCAAAGGTTACCAGTTTGTCTCTCGGCCTTTTGTTTAGCATGGAAAAACTCAGTTTCCACTTTTTGTCATGTTAATTACAAAATAAACACTACTTGGCCATCAATGGGAGTAACAAACGACAAAGCGAATTTCTGTGGAAACCTGACAGTTATTGGGAGAATCGCTTCACTCTGAGTGAAGAATTAAGTTAGATTCAATACGTACATAGTGAGACGATTAAGGTTGAATGACCATCAGTTAAATTAGTGGATTTTTTTTTTAAAGGCATGACTATGTCGACATTTGTTTTTGAATGCTATGAATACATTAAAGATATTAATACAAAAATGGCTTGAAAGATCATGTTTTTTTAAATTATGAATTTTGAGGAGAAAAACAAATGTGTGACATGAGTGATAGCTGATGTCTAACAAGTGAATAATGATGGAATGTTTCTTCTTTTTCTTATGAATTCTTGTCTTTTTTTTATGTGTGCAGCTTAGCGATCAGCCCTCATTGGAGGAAGCCATCCGAATAGCTTCGAGAATTCAGCAAGGGGAGTCGCCCGGCCTGGACGATTGATAATGGATGGGAATTGGTATCAAGTCGGACTAGGAAAAAAAAAATCTAACGAATTCGAACTTGCAAGTCTTCCTTGAAAGTTGTTTTCTCTCCCTCCCACCGCCACATGCAAAAGAACTTTGTTTTTAAGTGTATATAGGATTTTGATAACTGGACTATTTTGTCTCTCAACCAAACAGATTATGGGGAGATATGTGTGGGGGTGCTTTCTAATGATCATGCAGGGTGCAGGGTACAGCTAATGCTATTTCTAATTTTAAAAAAAATATATAAAATAAAGCATCAAGCATCTGATTTATTGACTGGTAAAAATTCATACATCTTCATAAAAGATTTAGTACAATCACTTAAATCAGTGGTATTCAACTGTTGGTTCATGTAAAAAAATTAAATGAGTTCATGGTTTGCAATGGGCATGCAAGGTTCCCAAGTTATTTTGATAATATATTAAATATATTTTAATCATACAAAAATAGTTACGGGTAACGTCAACGAGTCAAATGTAAGTAAATCGCTGACACAACTCTTTAAAGAAAAAAAAAGAAACTCATGACATCACGGCCCCTCTTTGATGTGGAACGCCCCATTTTTCAGATTTCGCAGGGACTCTCTGATTGGCTGCCAGGCGTCACATGACTAACGGTCGCGGGAAGTACGTTAGCTCGCGCGTGACGAGATTCAGTGGATTAATGCGGAGAGTTACTTTAATTTTTTCTTTTAACTGGTGGAATTTGTGATCTTTTAAGTTTGTGTCGGGGACAGAGCGAGGTGAGCTGCTGGGTCGGAGGGCGATACCCGAGTCAAGCGGGTAGTTAAGTCGTTTTTGGTGACTTTTTCGTCGCATTGGATCGGCCACTTCAACGTGGTGGGCTGGAGTTAAAAACAACGTAGCCTTTTCGAGGCTAGCGGAGTCTATTACAACCTTTATTTGTATGCCTGTTACTGGAATACCTTCGCTCAAGGTAGTTTAAAATTCGACCTTTTGTGTTTTTTGGAGGGGAAGTTGGAACGAGTGCTCTTTTATTTTTCGAAAAGCACGTTTTTACCGAGAGTAAAAACAACTTGGCTAGCATGTCGAGCTACGGTAGCCGTTGGAAGGACTCCCCCTCGCCCAAATCTCGTCCCGTCCGCCAGAAACTCAATTTTACGGCAAGCGACAGCGAGGATGAGCTGATGGAGGATGTCAACGAGTCCGGCTTCAACGAATCGCACTCCCCGACGGGGTTGCGAACTAGCTCCGCTGACACGCTGCCGGAGGGTGCAGGCTGCGGTGGTGATAGGACCCCGGCGTTGAGGCGGTCGACCGGGGACGAGATTTGGTCGGAAGAGGGCTTCAGCTCCCCATCGCAGTTGCTGTCCCCGCGCTCGGAGCTTTTCGCCGCCTGCACGCCGTCTCCGAGGAAAACGTTGTGGTTGTGTGCCGGCTCACCGGAGCGGTCGTGCCGCCGGGCCGACAAGGACGGATCCGGCTTACCGTTCCCCACATGCCCCGACACGCCTCCGCACAAAACCCTGAGAAAACTGCGACTTTTTGACACACCTCACACGCCAAAGGTGAGGGGAAATCTGCCGCAAACAATTTAAATGTGATTTACTGCTCCTAGGAATCTAAGATGGCAACTTTGGTGTTGACTAACGGCGAGTTTTGAACGTCAACAATTTTTGCTGTGTCAGTTGGACAACCCAGTGACCCACTTAACGAGGGGCCTGTTGCATAATAGTCTAAATGTACTGCAATGACGAAATGACTGCTTCGTTATAGACTGACTGTGCACCACGCCCCCCTCCATTTCATACTATCCTTTTTTAAATGTATTAATAAAATGATATGCTCTTGTTGAGGCTACTTTTTACACGTTTTTTGCACTTAAAAAACTAAATTAAACCACACAAACAACACTACGATTTGCATACAATTTTTAATTCTAATATTTCTCCTGCTACAGTATTTTTCACAAAAAACACGATAAAACTAATAACCTTTTATGTAGAAAACACGATCAAGTAAATAAAAGGAAAAAATAAAACAAACCCAGTGGATCAATGCTATTCAAAATATCTACTATATAGCCTATTTTCAAGGAAAGTACTACACGGTTGTGTACATATTAGAGATGCAATGATTAATCAACAACTAATCAATTTTCAATTATTGATAATGAATCGTTTAGATACCTTTTTTAATTAAAAATGTTCTGGATACTTGGAATTTCAGCTTCTCGACAGTAACTATGCCATTTCTGGGGTCCTCAACGAAAGCAGGCTGATTGTCTTTATGTTAAATCAATAATAAACGTTTGTTTTTTTGATACCAGTATCAACATTTTTGCCTATTTTCTGACTGACCAAAGCAGTACCTGAATCCTAATGTGTTTGTGTATTTCCTGGACTGTCAATTAAAAATGTCGACACTTTTGCTGCTGCTGTAAACACGCTGCAGTTACATCAACCTAGTGGAGCGTCCGAGATGTAACCACTCTTGTCGCACAAAAACCTACGAGCTTTTTACTCTCTTGGAATAATGCATGCACATTGCACAGATACTGCCCTCTGCTGTCGACAGAAATTACCATTAAATTGCCCTCAAGCTCGCATTGCAAATGGAATGGCTCAAGTGTATTCTGGGTTTGGTCACATGTGGGTTGGGTTCCCCTGTTTTTGCATGTACATGGGCACTTAAAGAGCTGTTTGTTTTCCAGAGCCTTCTATCTCGCGTCAGGGATTCTAGCGGGAAGGGTCCCTCATTCAAGACTGGCGAACCTGGGGTAGTGCTGTCAAGGTCTACCACAGACAGTGACAGTGGCAGGAGACGTCACACGCCTCCAGTCAACTTCAACCCTTTCACCCCCGACTCCCTGCTCATCCAGTCGGCCACGCAGCAACGGACCAACAGGAAGAGGCCACACTGGAACGTGTACGTTGCCGTTTTCACTCTCTCATTCGCACCGTTCTCTAAATACAAGGCAGTTGGAGTTTACTATAAACAGAATTGAACATTGTTCTTGAAACAGCAAAATGTTCAACCAGACCATGTGTTGGTTTCCTCTAACCCTGCTGGCTTAAAGCGATTTGCGAACCACGATGGACGGCTAGTGGAAATTAGCGTAGTTGTTACAGAAATGATATCCCTTCAAACAATTTATTTTATAATTAACGCCAACATTTTGAACACATCCATAGAGTACAACCTTAGCCACAAGCATACTGCATATTGTCTTGGCTTTGTATGGGACCTTCTCTGCCTCTTCTCTTACCTAAAGTGTTATTGTGCTACAGGCACCACCACCATCTTTTCTTTCTTTTTTTCATAAGGAGTGCGTCTAAGAGTGCTCCAGCAAAGATTTTTGTTCACTTTTACGCCGAACAAAACGAGCTGTTTCCATGTCCTCCTCGCGCCTCGTCCTCGTCTTGAACCTGCACATCCTCTTAACTTTAACGGCAACAGTTTTCCTGCACCATTTGCAAATGATTTTATTTTTTGCATCATATCTTAACCTCTTGTAGCCTCCACACGACGAAGGTAGCTCACTCCCACTTTGCTGAAGACGCGACCGAACTGGATGCTTGCAGCCTCACATGCTCCGACATTGTTTTGATGCATCACTTAAAAGCCTGCAATGCACGAAAGATGAAATGCAATATAGCAGGATTTCACTGTAACTTATTTGAATGTCACAATAAGGTAAATTACACAGCAGGTCGCTCACCTCCGACCTATGGCTGGGAACTAAGACCTCATGCTTGCTCGTAAACTCTATTGTGTGCTTGTGAACGCCCCCACGCCTCTTTCCCCCACCGTGCACTTTGCTGCTGCCCCTACCTGTCTGCCACTTTTTTTTTTAAACTTGCGTTTTAAAAAAATTCAAGGATTTTATTGTCAATGCTCAAACGGTATCAAAATTAGTTGTAGTTTGAAAAAAATGTTTTTTTAGTTCGGTTGAGATCATGTTTACGCCATTTTAAAAACACGCATGCTAATTAAATTGTGCTCTCCACACAGATCCAGTGGTGAAGACATAGAGGCAAGCGATATTGAGGAAGAAGAGGAAATCCTGCCACCATCCAAGGTAATACATTTTTTTCTGTGTCATTGTGTCCCCTTTTTTAATTGATTCCCTTCCTCAGTTCTTGAGTTTAACCCGCGTTCATATTCCCCAGAGGGTCACCATGATGCAGAGCAACATGATGTCACGCTATGCCTCCGAGTTCCTGGAGTTGGAGAAGATCGGCTGCGGTCAGTTTGGCGCTGTGTACAAATGCGTGAAGCGATTGGATGGCTGCCTCTACGCAATCAAGCGCTCCAAGAAGCCCTTGGCTGGATCGGTGGACGAGTAAGTGTTGGCTTTTGAACACGGGTCTCTCTAATAATGGATGCTGATTGCTGAGCCTTCATTTACTGTATTAGCGAGCAGGTCGTCCTTTGGCTTAAATGACAGGCACCAGGCTACTACCTGTTTTCGTCGCTTAGCAACCAATGCCACGGTCATCCCAGTGCAGTCTTGTCCTGCCCCATTGTATTTGTGACCCGCTCTGACTAAAAGGTCCGCATGTCGGAAAGTAACAACTGTGTATTTGTCCATAACAGGAGGTCGAAAATGACGATTTTGAGATTTCTCCACAAATAGCCTTCTTGAGGTCTCTAGTTTAATTTCCCAGCAGCTCAAAGGTAAAAAAAAAATTATAGAAGTGTATGAAAAAAGCAATTACTAGACAGTATGCATCGTAATTAGGGAGTGTTTTTAGCCTAGCTGCTAACTAGCGCCGTGTCTTGTTTATTAAAACCAATACAGATTTCCTTGCCTCAAATGTCATTCACAAATGGGTTGCATAAATGTTGTGAGGATAAACAGTTCTGATGATGGATGGATGAAGGACGCGCGTTGTCTGTCCACTTACTGTGTTTTGTTATTCAAACTGACATAATCTTCAATTCCGGGATCTCTTTCCTAATGAATCGACTTCTACTTTTAATTCAAATGACTACATTCACACACTAAACCACATGTCCACTGACTATATGAGCGTACTCGATCGGGGGAGCAGATTGACAGGCTGTCACTTCACTCACAGCGAGTCGGTGATTAAAAGTTATGAAACGACTTGTCTGTAATGTAGGCTAATGTAATAATGTATTGTAAATACTAATGTAATATTTTGATCACTTGTCGACGTTGTCAATTTCATACGACTCCGCGTCTGCCTGTGTCGCAAATATCACCACACATGTTCACATTATGCTCTTTTAAGTGGAATGACATTAAAATGAAATAAAAAAAAATAGCTATGAAATATGAAACTTGAAGATAGAAAAATTATCGCATTGTCACTTCAAGCGAGTCACCCTGACACCCCACCCCAAAATGCACACAGGCTATATTGACTAGGGATGGGTAGCTTTCACGTTTGAATCAATACCGGTAATCAACGACAACCCAGCCCCCCAACCCCCGTCTATGTCTGTCTCTCTCTCTCTCTCTCTCTGTTTTTAATTTTTTTTTTTTTTAATTTATTACTTTAAATCAATTTGACTTTTCAATATATAAAACTTGACAAATAACTAAGATTTAAAATAGTGTTGTTCCGATACCGTTTTTTGGCCCCCAATACCGATTCCGATACCCAGCTTTCGGCCGATGCAATACCGATACCTAAGTTGTTGTTTTTTTCTCAACATGAAAAAGCTGTCCTGCCATTGGCTCAGAGCATTCAAGGGCCAATAGGATATCTTAGCTTGGCATGCAGTGAACATGTCACACATCAGTGAATGTCATGAATGAGCAAGACACAAGATGCTGCATCCAAAGTCCTATATTAGCATCAGAATTAATGGTATCTGCATGTTACCTTTTAGTACTCACGATACCAATACCACTGTTTTAACGCAGTGTTAGGGCCTCTGCCGATACTAGTATCGGAACAACACTAATTTAAAGCAACACAAAGGAACTTTCAGTTTACGTTGATTATGGCGACGCCGTGTGGACAAAAGCGGTATTGTTATGTCTGAAAGAAGACCACATTTCCTTTGAGGACAAGCGCATTGCGTAGTTTTTTTAGTTCACGCCAGCGAGTGAAGTCTGGGCCAACGTTCATCCTTGACTGTCCTCTCATCCGGGTAGCTTTTGACGTATGCCATAAAGCAGTCAGCACATTTGTAGTTTTTTGTGTGGCAGTGTTCCTACCATCCTCCTCAAAGTTGCTTAGTGCCAGTAAAAATGATACAGATCCCCTCAGGCTATGGCAAAGGTACCATTCAACTAGTTTTAAGTCGATGTTTCAGTTTGAGATGTTTGAGTTATGAAAATACTTTATTAAGGTTGAAAAAATTCCTTAGTGCTACTTAAAAATTTAAAACAAATGAACCAGAGAGGAGTAGTAAAAATAAAAGTACAACATTTTACAATTAGGCCTACTGAAGTATAATTAATACACATAAATTAATATTACACAAACAAAAGTGTGAAGCAAAGTTCTATGCAATGAACAACACAAGGAACAAAGTTAAACAGTAAATATATAAATTAATAATTGATGTGATCTTTGTTTCTTGTGCAGTTGTTTTTCAAGAATGTAAAGCCTGCCGCGCGCTGTGTTCCAAGTTTGAACCCACATTGGACTCAAATATAGCAACAACAAAAAAAACATTGCGAGCCTGCGCCCGGAGGCTGTCATACTTCACGAACTGTTTTTGTTTTGCTTGGTGCCGCAATAATCTCGCTCGTTTGTAAACCCGGAAATGAAATCCTGCGCGGGTGGGTGACGTCAGTACGCTGGTGTACGTAAATGTTGCATTCAGGTGCGCCATGGAAAATCGTCAAATCTTGCCCTACCTCTTCCTTACAATCCAAATCGTTACCACTAACAACTTGTTTCACTCAGAAACTTCTCAAATAAAATGCTAATAAAATGAATGTAAAAAATAACCACAGGCCACACCAAATGGCAAATAATCGATATCAAATTATTAAATCAAAATTTGCCGCTGTGGTATTATGACCTCATTTAAGCAAGGAAATATAACAAGGAGCAAAAATAAAATGACCGAACTTGAATTGTAAGCTTAATGTGATCTTCAAAGTTGAGGCTATTTTCATCTGTTGAGTTTTAAAGGGTTCAAATCTCGGACCTACAATTGGAATTGACTTTCCACTGATATTTTAACAGTATCTGAAAATTTCAGGTTAATATCTTTTTTTCTAAGGTACTGATTGAGATGCAAGTACCAAAAGTTTAGAATTCAAATATATATATCTCGATTTTCTTTTTTTCTTTTTTTGGCACGAGGACTTTTTTTTTTTTTTTGCCCGAACCGGTCAAGTTTATTGATTTAAAGGTAGACTGTGAGTTAACACTGACCCTCTCCTCCCCCCGTGTAGGCAAAACGCTCTTCGCGAGGTATACGCCCACGCTGTGCTAGGCCAGCACCGGCATGTGGTGCGCTACTACTCCGCGTGGGCAGAAGAAGGCCACATGCTGATCCAGAACGAGTACTGCAACGGCGGCACGCTGTCGGACATGATGGCCGACAACGCCCAGCAGCACGCCCGCCTGTCGGAGCTGGAGCTCAAGGACTTGCTCCTCCAGGTGGCCCGAGGACTCAAATACATCCATTCCATGTCGCTGGTGCACATGGACATCAAGCCCAGTGAGTTGGCGGAAGGATTTCGTTGTGAGGCAAACGGGACATTTTTCATCTGGATGCTTATTTTTGCGTTTTTGTTCTAGGTAACATCTTCATGTCCCGCAAGTCTGTCAGCAGCTGCGACGAGGGCGACGACGAGGACGGCCTCAACTCCAGCGTGGTCTACAAAATAGGTTTGATTGATGTTTCAAGGCTCCAAATAAGCAGTTTTGCCAATGAATGACTTCGGTTGAGGAGCAAAATACACATGAATAATCTTAACATCACTGGATAAAAATAAATATGTATAATTTTCCATCAATCTTTGCAGGCGATCTTGGTCACGTGACGCGGGCCGCCAATCATCAAGTGGAAGAAGGTGACAGCAGATATTTGGCCAATGAAGTTCTTCAGGAGGTTTGTCATCAAAACTTCACGTCGTTGCCTTTTTTTATTTTTTTTGAACAAAGTTCTCAGTGGCTTCTCGCGGTCGTCCCACAGGACTGCAGCAACCTGGCCAAGGCCGACATCTTCGCCCTGGCCCTGACGGTGGTCAGCGCGGCGGGGGCCGAGCCTCTGCCCAGGAACGGCGACGCTTGGCACGAGATCCGACGGGGGAAACTGCCCGCTGTCCCCCAAGTGCTCTCGCCGGAGTTTCTCAGCCTCCTCACGGTGTGTACGACCCCCGTTACCAAGACATAATTCGCGACGACGTACTTGGCCCGGGTGCCGGTGTTAACGTGTCCCTGTTGGTGTGTTCCAGCTGATGATTGACCCCGACCCTACCCGGCGCCCTTCCGCCACAGACCTCATCCGTCACCCGGTGCTGCTGACAGCGACCAAGAGTAGCGCCGACCAGCTGAGAGTGGAGAACAACGCCCTAAAGTGCAAGAATGCCCTGTTGGAAAGGTGAGCGGTTGTTCGACAAACGTAAAGAAATGGTCTTCTTTGTTTATATTGGGGGTTCGAAAGTCAAAACACGTTCTTTCGCTACACTAAAAAAAGTAGTGAGGGTCATGATTTCAGTAAATATTAGCATGAAAAAAATTGCTTTAAAATAGTACAATTTAAAAAATGTGTTGACCACCAAACCAGTTCACGTTACACCATTCATAACTTTAAAATCTTGGAGCAGAATGTTTACAAAAAATGTTTTGTTGCTGCTCAGGGAGCTGCAGAAGGCTCAGCAGGCCAGAGCCTCCGCCGGAGAGAAGGGAAACAGCAACAGCACCTCCAGACTCATCGGGAAGATGATGAGCCGGTCCGTTAGCCTTAACATCTTCTGAACAGTTTTTGTTGTACATACGTTAAAAAAAAAACCTGTTCATATTTGTTCACTCAACACTTTGCCATGCGGAAGTTGTACAAAGTTATTTAATAAAGTCATTCTATGTTCACCTTTTTGTCATTACATTATGTCAGGTTCAAATGTGATGAATAATTAAACACTTAATAGTTTTCTTCATTAATAAATGTTTGGCCTGAGATGGGAACATGGATGGCATCTGGTAGCACACAACAGTTGAACAAATGCTGCCTGGGTTAAGTCCATGTCAAAACGCAGCATTTTAACGTTTTAGGCTGACTTCGGCTTTAATGACATTACACATGCTTGTCAGCAGTTTTGTTTTTTGATGCTGCTGAGACAATGAAGTTGGCAGATAAGATGGTAGCTATACAAAACACTGTGTGTGTGTGTGTGTGTGTGTGTGTGTGGGGGGGGGGGGGGGGGGGGTCTGTATGTAACGTGTTTGTAAACAACCTAATTAGAAAATCATTCTACCCTGCCATTACCACGGTTCATGCTCAAAATTAAACGCCTATGCATCACAAATGTATGAAATACATTATTACATATACGTAAAGTGGCTAATGTAAATAAGATAACGTTACGCTGAATATCTAAGTGTCCTAGAAGCGTGGGGGGGTATACAGTATATTTACCACAATCAGAATTACTCGAAAAGTGTGATTCACGAAAACCCACCCACGTCACGTGAGCGCGAGAGAGAGAGGATGCAGTGTGAGTGTGACCTCCAGCCAGAAGGAACAAGAAGAGAGTGCGAGTCGAAGCAGCATAATCAGCCGATCACGGTGATGTCTCTGCGGGACGAGTTGTTGAAGTCCATCTGGCACGCCTTCACGGCCCTCGACGTGGACAAGAGCGGAAAAGTGTCCAAATCTCAGCTCAAGGTAAAACTCAAAAGAAAAACAGCGACAAGAACACGGTTTTGGACGAAACTTCCTCTTGAAAAGATTAACGAAACACACGGATGACTCGCACCTGCTTGTCAGCTAATTTTACACACACACAAAGTTGATTATTATTCTTTGTGTGAACGTTAAAAGTGAACATTTGATGCTCAGTAAAATGGCAAACGGTTGACGGTAGTCCCAAAAGTTAGCTAAAGATGTAAAACGACGATTTATAGCGTTATTAAAAGCAGTTTTATATCCAGATACTCATTCAAAACTAATCAGTGAGCTAAAAATAAAGTTATGAAATACTTTAAGCCGCATGTTGTCAAAACGTCACATTTTGTTTTCTTTTGATGAACTGTGGGCAGTGAAGCCACAGGGATGCCAGTGTCAGGGGCAAAGCAAACATGGCGACCCCCCCCCCCCCCCAAAAAAAAACCCCCATCCTAGTTTTATTTGAAGTTTCAAGTCAAGTCAGTGTATTAAATGTTAATACATTTATTAAATGTTTCACAGTCGAAAAATATTTCTGTTTTGATTAATTCAAATTAAAAATTTAGTTGAGTTATGAGCAATTTCAGTCAGTAAAGTTTGTTAGTTTTCAAAGAGTAATAAAAAATAACTTCTTGTTTAAGTTTGTGTTTAAATCATGCATGAGAAACTTCTCTTTTTTCAATGTATCATCATGTCAGGTTGACTTAAATGGAATGATTTACTTTAAGAAACATTCAAAAGCTAGTTGGAAAGTAATGAATAATTATGAAAAATATGTACTTTTTATGAATTGAGTGAAGCATGCATTTGTACTATACAGAAATAGCTAAAAAATAAAGATGTCTTTTTTTTTATTGAAAATAAATTACCTTTACATATAGACAATTTAAAAAAATTTGAACAAACTGTCATTCTTTTTTCTTTTTTACAGCATTTTAAAAATGATGCGGATAAAATATAAAATAAATATGATATATATATATAATATAATATAAATATGTGACTTAACATTTTATTAAAATGAAAATGAATACAAATAAAAATATCTTACTATTTTGTTAAAAAGAAAGAATGCAAAACATAATAGTTTTACTAACCTATTTATTTAATAATAAAATACATGAAAATAAAACAAATGATGTGATGTAAGAGCGTAAAAAAAACCATAGTCTCATTCAGTAGTCAAATGTGATAATCACGGTGTATTTATACTTGAAGTCCATGTTGTTTTGTATGTGTTTTTGTAGGTTTTGTCACACAACTTGTGTACAGTAATGAGGATCCCACATGACCCCGTGGCTCTGGAGGAGCATTTCAAAGATGATGATGAGGGTCCCGTATCCAACCAGGGCTACATGCCTTACCTCAACAAGTTCATCCTAGACAAGGTCAGCACACCTCGACAGATACAGCGGCTATATAACGTCTACATGCGTGCGCAAACTGTCATGACTGAGGAGAATTAACCAATCACATTCAGATTCATGGTAAATGGAAGTCAGCACACAACGGAAACCATTTAAAGTGCTTCTGATTAACCTCAAATAAAGTTCAGATGTTCTAGACACTTTTGTAAACACACCTTAAAGCAAATGATGAACCGATATTAGATTTGAACAGTGTAATAAAAACTGTGAGCAAAAATATCACGGTATTAAAATTACAGCTCTAAAATTACAGCTCTAAAATTAAAAAAAATATATACTGTACATATAGTTTGGTAAATAAAAACCATTGAACATTATTTTATTTTTAAACAAAATATAAAATATTTAGTACAGAAGACAGGTGTTTCATGTTAAGTTTAAATTAATAAATGAATGTTCTTCTGTTTTAATTCTTCTTATTAAGTCACAATGTTACATCACTGGTGGGCTATTTTTAGAAAGGACCCGTGGGCTACTCATGTTGTCCTTGAGCTAACTAGTACCCACTGGCACTTTTTTTTTGAGGAGGGGGGGCAATGCACATTAACCAGAGGGAAACGGCATTTCTGTTTGCAGTATGTCATCTTGCTCTCTTCCTCCCCCACCTACTCTGTTATCAACTTAGAAGAGAGGCACCTGTTCAAGTTGCAGCCAATCATACTGTGGCCTGCTCAAATGTACCCTTAAAAAAAAAGATCTATCTATCACTCAATCTTATTGTCAGTCTGTTATCAGGCTGCTATCAAGCAACTGTGCATTCATTGTCCATTCCTCGTTGATGATGTCACAGGAGCTTGCTTCCTTGTCCTGACATTGCGATTTTACAGAACAGGAATCCTATTGATTTTGAGTGACTCTTGCTCTTTCTCTCTGTCGCTGTGAGTGACTTTTGGTGTGGTCAGGAAATGCAAAAGTAGTGATGTAAGTTCAGGACGTGTCGTCATCATCATCTCGTATGCACACATACACGTAGATAAAGTGATGGCATCATTGTAGTGAGGAAACGGCACACTGGTACACAAAGAAACAGTTATTTTGAGTACATGCGTGTGTCAGGGTGATCCAACCTGCTATCTAGTCACATGACTCCACAAAGCATCCCATTGTGCACATAAATTGACTCTGAGTCCTGAAAAATGACAGGTCAACTTTATCCGTCACATTTTGTGTTAATGTCATGTCATGTATACATATAAGCAACATGGGGAAAGCTGGACAAATGTGTGGTTGGGTTGCATTTATTCAGCACAAAGACATCACGAAAAGGTGGAAAATACCCTTTTTCCAGGCAGTGGAAACCATCACAACATTGGCCCGCACGGAAGTGCAACATTTTCCAGCAAAGCTTCCGGTGGAGCGTCCGCGCTTTAAATCTAGGAGCTATATTTATTTTGGTAAAAAAAAAAAGAAGAGGGTATTGTCTCACACGCTTACTAATCTTTGAGGGAGGTGCCATTCTGAGCCTTTTTGGGTGGAGTGGCACAAGTTTCCACACAAGCCCCACAGAACACAATAGCGGTTGCATCACATCCTGTCTGTGTGCTTGTGTATAATAGTCTTAGATTACACATGATGACAAGGAAACTGGCGTTATAATGATGTCGAGTAGCCGCTTCGCTTCTGCCCCACTCATATTTGTCTCGATGTGTGCTCTGCAAGCCGCATGAGCGCACGCTCGACCTGCCAGCCGTCTCCATGGCGACGCTTGTGTTCCCCTCCGCGTTCCTCACATTTTCTCGGGAAGTTCAGCATGATTTATTTTTGCCGTTGTCGACACAGGCACTTCTCTTTTGAGGCACGGTAGAAACTCTCATGGAACTCTACCAGCCAGTGCCACATTGTGCACCCTGACCCACTAACTCAATTGTGCTATTCGGATTAATGCATTACTTTATTTTTGGAGACATTTTTTGGGGGGGGATCAAGATTTTTTTTTTCCTCCTCCTGTGTCAGAATTTTTAGCCTTTAATTTTTGTAGTTTTTCTGATTTAAACCCAAAAAGTTCAGTCATAAAAGAGAGAAAAAAACAAGTGAGATTGTTGTGTGTGTTTTTTAATATAAACATAATGTTTATTTTTGCAATAATTGCAGCATTAGGCAGCAATGACGGTAAAGAAATCAGTGAATCAACAAATTTTTCGCCTTTAATTTTTGTAGTTTTTCTGATTTAAACCCAAAAAGTTCAGTCATAAAAGAGAGAAAAAAACAAGTGAGATTGTTGTGTGTGTGTTTTTTAATATAAACATAATATTTATTTTTCCAATAATTGCAGCATTAGGCAGCAATGACGGTAAAGAAATCAGTGAATCAACAAAAAAGTGAATTTATTTTTTAGTTTTTCATGTTCTTTTCTTCAAATATTTTGGTATTTTTTCTGATATGAAAAAACATTGAATTGAGAGACATGCTTATCACAAAAAGTATGTACTATATCTCAGAATTTTATGAATTATCCGAAATGCAAAAAAAAAAAAAATTCTCAAGTATAAATGAAAAAATCACCAAATTTGGAGAAGCATACTGTAAGGTGAATAACACCCATTATTTGTTTATAAAGTTCCTTGTTCTTACAGTATATTGACAACTTTTCAATTATATGCGGCAGGCGACGGACAACTTTGATCGTCAGGACTTCGACAGGATGTGTTGGACTTTGTGCTCCAGGAAAAACCTGGACCAGAATCAGCTGCTCATCTCCAACGAAGACGCTTTCAAAATCTGGTGCATCTTCAACTTCCTGTCCGAGGACAGCTACCCGCCCGTCATCGTCACGGAGGAGGTCAGCACTTCCCGCGTTACAGTGTTACGCTGGTGAATGGATTACCGCATGTTCGTTTGTAAGATGATAAGGTCGCTTGATGTGTCGCTGATGAGCAATCAAGAACAGGAAGTTGGGAACTTCCTCTTCTGTTACAAATGCTGGAAAATGTAGACTTTGACAAACATCGTTGATCACAGGAAGTTTGTCAAAGTACACACGCGCTCATATTCTATACACTGTATGTTTGTGTTTTGCCTTGTGTAAATGCTGAGAGAAAAATATCAAATCGATTGCTTTAAAAGAAATAGTGACTTGTGTGAGATGAGCATTTTAAAAACATGACATTGTTATCTATTAAAAAATATATGAATGCTCAGAGACAAGCATTCAAAGTATGGTAATATGCAAGACCATGAAAGTGAAGGAAAAAACTATGCTAAAAACATTTCAACTGCTGATGCATTCAAGCAAGTGTCAACATCATCAAAAATATCTGAATTAGGGCCTGACCGTTTTCTTTTAAGGTCGATGTCAATTCAGACATTTGGCCGAATAAAATTCCAATTAATGATTAATCTGCAGATCAATAACATTTTATATATATATATATATATATATATATATATATATATATATATATATATATATATATATATATATATATATTTGTTTGGTGCCTTAACGCTTACAGCAATAAAGATATGAATTACAGGTAGAATGTTTGACTGTTTAACTTAACAACACAGGTAAAAATTGGCCGATATTTTTGCAGGATTTTTTCTTTGAACGTCATTATCTTTATCTTATTCGGCATTTGTTGTATTTTGTTAATGTGTAAAAAAATATATATATATATATATATCTTAAAAGCGCTAATATCTGCTGATTAAACTGCCCAGCCAATAAAAAACATTCGTCCGTCACTGTCTTGTGTCAAAAAAGTAAATACTGTGAGACGAGCGTTCACAATAATACAATCATGCATCAAAGCATTTGAATGCTGTAAGAAAAGCATTTAAACTAACACTGTTGTGCATCAAAAATACTATGATAATGTTGAAAGACAAACATTTAACCTGGTATAATAAAATGATGTGAACACTCTTGGACAACCATTCAAATGGCAAAATACAGTGGAGTAAAAAAAGTATTTGGCCAAAATCAAATAGGAAGCCTATGGGAAACTGGCCAAATACTTTTTGCCCCACTGTAAATCATTTCAGAAATGCTGAGAGAAAATACTGTATAAAAAATAGTCCAATATATGTTGAGCGACAAGCATTTAAACAGATGCAATTGTGTGACAAAAACGTGCAATTTACCATGAGCATCTCTCAGCATTGGCACCCCATGTTTCACCTGCGTATTTCCAGATGGAGTACTTCCTGCGCAAGCTGACGGAGGCGATGGGGGGCAGCTGGGTGGAGGAGCGCTTTGAGGACTACAAGCTGCAGATGCTCTCGCAGCAACAGCAGCAGCAGCAGCAGAGCATCAGCGTGTGGCAGCTCATCGCTCTGGTGGGCTCCGGGCACTTCAGCAAGGGCATGGACAGGCAGACCCTCTCCATGGGCATCCACGAGCTCCACCAGGAGCTCATCATGGACGTGCTCAAGCAGGTCCGGCCCCTTTTGCCCATTCAAAGCATGCAGCAGAATTTTAATGTGCTTTTTATTTTTTATGAAAGTATGGCTCGTTACGGAACTAAGCATGCCCTTATTGTGGTCATATAACAGCTTTTATGAAGTGTACTAGATAGCACTACTTTTCTTCATTCAAAGCATGCAGCAAAAATGTACACCTTTTAACTTTTCTCTGCCATGGTGACTTACTTTGCCTACTTAAAGTAATGCATATTTAAGTATTGAGGGAACCTGCTGCATGCTTTGAATGGGAGACAGTGTAATTGCACAAACAATAACGTAAATGATAACATTAGTTTAAGTTAAGATGCATTTCGTGCAGGGCTACATGATGAAGAAAGGCCACAAGAGAAAGAACTGGACGGAGCGTTGGTTCACACTAAAGCCTAACTCCATCTCCTACTATGTGAGCGAAGATCAGGCTGAGAAGAAAGGGGACATCTTATTGGACGAACACTGCAGTGTGGAGGCAAGGATAACTTCCACTTTAAACACATACAAGAGTGCAAATATCCCAGTCTAAAAACACTATCCAAAATCACCAGTTTTGACAATGGAAAAGTACAAATTGTGTTGTCAACTGAACTGATGTGTGCTGTTTTTTTTTTTTAGCCTCTGGTGGACAAAGAGGGCAAAAAGTGTCTCTTCTTCATCAGATCCTCAAATAAGAGTTTTGAAATCAGCGCATCAGACAAGAAAAAGAAGCAGGAGTGGATTCAGGGTGAGTGGTTTAACTTGTCGGCACCAAGTCCTCAAAATTCTACACACAAAACCATAATGACAACATGAAAAATAGTTTGTATGACTAAATTGATTTAAAATAAAACAAAGAGGTCCAATCAGGTTAGTACTGCTGTACTGCAGTTAAACACATCGGCGAATCACCATCTGCGTTAGAAAGAACGTTCTTTGTTCACATTTGTTTGTCATTGTGTTAAATGAAATTTTATATATCACAAGTGCTAGCGGTATCGCTACTCCGTATCGGTGAGTAATCAAAGGGTGACAAAATCTGCAAAAAGTGGTATTGAATACCTCTAGTTCTGAGAATACTTGCATAGATGGGATGTCTTTTTTTATTATTATTAGTACATTTGCAAAAATCTTAAAAACAAAACAAAAAGTGTTTATATTATATAATTATAGGGTGTTATGTGTACAGGAGGAAAAAAATTTTTTTGTCCATTTTGGAAAAATCCTGTGCCTGTAAACAACAAAATGTGTTTCATATTACTCACAAAAAGATGAGATTTCGGAGGCAGGGGTTGAAATTTCAGGATGCACGTACTATAACATTTACATATGAACTGAATTTGACCTTCTCTGACGCTTCAATATTTTTTTTTCAAAACTTGCTGTTTTCTAACAAGAAGCAGAATGTCAAAATTGGCAACAGGTTTTTTGATCCACATTTTGATTGGATGAGATCAAAGCGTCTGATCAACAGGACCTTGCTATTGCGAAACTTCAAACAGGATGTTCTCAGAGGGAAGTGGCTGCTGAGTTTTTGTGTCACGGAAGATTACCAGCACGTTGCAACAGGGATACACAGAGACTGGTAGAGTCACAGAAAGGTATAGAAATGGTTGTCCTTGGAAATAAGGAAAAACATTAGCTGTTAGCTTCTTGTTAGAGAAGAGCAAGTAGTGCTAAAAGTACATTCAAACATCCCAAACCTGTTGTGAATATTGTGTATAAGCATTATTGAGCACGCTTGTGTTTTTTTCTTGCAGCCATCCAGACGTGCGTGAACCTGCTGCGAGCGGGCCGCCAGGCGCCGCACCGCGAGTCGCGCCACAAACGTCGCGAGCTGCGCCTCAAGCAGCAGGCCGACCAGGAGGAGCTGCGGACCAGGATGAAGGAGCTGCAGACGGCCAACGAGGCAAAGCAGCATGAACTGGAAGACATGAGGAAGGTGAGGACGGGACTTTTATTAAGAAAGACATGTAGCGTACAGAAATATAAAGTAATGGAAAAAACTTTACTAGTAAAGCATACTTGTGTGCTGAATTGTCTTTTACAGAGAGGAGTGTTGAGGGGGGGGGGGATACGATTTTGGTGCCCATCTGAAAAGAAAGAAATGTAGCGTACAGAAATATAAAGTAATGGAAAAAACTTTACTAGTAAAGCATACTTGTGTGCTGAATTGTCTTCTGGTAGATATTATAACATTTTTAATTTTTCATTTCATATATTAACCATTGTTACACATTATTAACATTTTAATTCTTTATATTAACCTTGTCGAAATGTTTTGTGTCCTGTGCAGAGCAGATGGTGTTGATTTCGGTATAATCTGACCTTAAATTGGGACATACTATTTAGTCTAAAAAGTTCCTTCTCAGCGCTTTGTGCGAAAACACATTTGGTCCTTGAGAACAGAATCTGTTTCGAACAAGCACTCCTGACTCTGTTTTCGCCATCTGCTCATGGAAAAGTACCCAGAGATATGTTTTGTCTACAAATAAAAGAGAGGAGGTCTTTTAACTATAAGAAGCGATTCTACACGCGGAAGAACTACATTCGACGCTCTGAATCCCACCTGTTTAAGTGATGAATTAGAGGCTGTTAAATGTCCAGAGATCTCTGTTAGATTAAAAAATCATTTTTGCAAAGGTGTTTTTTCTTACATTAAATCTGTCTTCAAATTTTGGAACACGCAAAGAGGACAAATACTTTTAATCCTCTTTCACTTCCTAGTGAAAAAGCATACTAGTACATGTGTATTTTGTGGATATCAATAAATGCTCAAAAAGCTTTCAATAGAGATGGGCAACCTTCCAAGTGGGTGAAGACATCCCGTGGTGCGAACGAGCCACATTCTTATTCCAAACAGCACCATTGTTCCGAGGCTACAACGCCGCATTTGCACCCGCTGGCCAGTTTGACGGCGTGTCATGAATACGAATAGCGTCCACCCTCCACAGCTACGTCCCCCAGCTCATGAATAATGTCTCACCTCTTGTCATGCAGGAATGCAGAATGAAGCAGGGTCGCTCAGCCAGTGGGTCGTCGTTAAACACGATCTTCCGGTTTGTAGCCACAAACCGGACCGTCCAGCAGACTGCTGACGCGGATTGTGCTGGGTTTCGGACTCATGTTAGCATTAGCATTAGCATTAGCATTAGCAACTTTTACTCTCTAAAAAGAAAGTTGTCATCATGGCGTGACCTTAATGAATCATCCACAGTAGCGGAAAGTAACCAAATACAAATTTGTTACTGTGCTTAAGTAGATTTTCTTCTGCATTTTTCTGATGATTTTTTATTTTTACTCCCTACATTTGAAAAGTACTTTCTACTCTTAACTTTGTCAAAAAAGGGTAAAAACACCAAATGTATTTATGTCAGTTACCAGTGATGTATTTTTGTTGCTCAGGTCACAACGTTAGCAAAGCTATATGAACACCTCGTTTTGATCGCATTAAAGTTGAGTCAATGCTACAGTAGCATTGCAACTTTTAACATGATTTTTTTGGTCAGTATATATATTTTCTTTACAATAATATGTTCTATGCAGCGTCACTAGTCTAAACACGGCATCCTGACTAATATTGTGTTTGTGGAATATGAATGAATTAATAAGCAAAACCCACCCATTTTTATCCATCTTTGTGAGCTTCCATTTTGTCACCTGCTGTTGACTGAAAATGACATCACAGTTGCTCAAGGACCGGGTAACGACCACTCACGGCTCTAATTGACATTTGTACAATTTGTCCAAATTACAACAATAGCTATCCTTATCATCAATGTCATGTTGCCTTTGCCACGTGGCAACTGTGATGTCATTTTCATTCAAAATGGCCGCCCCCTGAACTGTGGAAAAAACACTGATCTGAATATATGACTGGATAGCCCATACATACCCCGTACAAGCCGTTGAAGTCACAGGGCGGCCATCTTGCTCCTCCAATCTCGCGAGCAGACTACTGTATAAACTATACCGTATACGTACAGATTAGACATATACAGTTAGTATAGGGCCGTAAAAGTAAAAAATAAAGTATCTTTAAGTAAAGGAAAACCATATTGCTAACTAACCTTAACCCTGAAACAGATTCTATTTCCATTTTTTCCCATGTGGGGAGACTGGCTGGTGCGGTGGAGCAGATTGCGTTTCACTGTTGTTGTTCAAGTGGGTACACAGTGTCTGCGTGTGCGTGTGCGTATGACACTCTGGTGTGCTCACTGGCTGACACACTTTGTCTTGGTGTTGAATGCACAAACATTTGGCATTGAGGTGCCACTCTTTTGTTCAGCAGTTTGTGACTGCATGAATGCACAATGAGAGTATGTGCACGCGCACACAGTCAAGACACTGCACAGAAGTAAATAGAGTGCTAGTTTGTTGCCGTTGTTCATTGTATATTCTACTGTCTCTCACGCTCTCCCTCTCTCACACACAGACAACACAAACAACAATAAAATATCTTGAAAGTGTATATTAACCTATCGTGTGGTCATCAGGCTCTAGAAGAAGCGGCAGCCAACGCGGCGGAGGAAGAGCGGCGGCGGCTTCAGACTCAGGCCGACCTCCAGGACCGCTACAGGGTGGACCTGGAGAGAGAGAAAATGGTGCGTATGTGTGTGAACTCCCATCCGGGCACATTAAGGACACACTTGTGTGCGCTCTTCATGTGTTCAGGTGAGGCAACAGATGGAGGAGCAGGTGGCTCAGAAGTCCACGGAGGTGGAGCAGTACCTGCAGAGGGTCCGCGAGATGGAGGACATGTATCGGCGGCTGGAGGACGCCTTGGAAGACGAGCGACGTGCCCGCCAGGATGAGGAGACCGTTCGCAAGCTGCAGGCCAGGTCAGTTGGCAAAAATATGACAAAATATTTGTCTGTCCTATTGATTATAGGGCTTTGCCAAAAAAATGGTTCTCATAAGAGTCGCGATTCTCATTTAGTACGATTCAGAATCGATTTTAAAAGTCCCAAAATCAATTTTTTTAATTTAAATTATTTTATACTGTCTTGCCTTTGTCTGTGTGTGCCTTTACTTGGAGCGCTGTTCGTGTTGTACCCGATTTGGCCACTTAGGGGCAGTGTGGTTCCATGCGGTCTAATACCCTGTTGTAGCCACATTAGAGAGTAGAAGGAAGTCACGATATAGTTATTCCAATAAAAGTTGTTTTTTTGCAGTGTGGAGACGATCTTTTGAGTGCTAAAAGTGCTGCGAGTAGCGCGCTAATTAGCATTAGCGAGTCAGACTGGAGTAGATCATTACAATTCCTTGCACGTCTATAGAAGCAAAAATCATTGTCAATCAAATAATTTTGAATCAAAAAACCTTCTTAACCGAAAATCGATTCTGAATCGAATCGCTGACCCAAAAATCGGAATCGAATCATGAGATATTCAAAGATTACCACCCCTAATTGATTACACTGGTGATTAGCATATTTTAATCAGTTTAATCAATTGTTTTATATGATCGTATTTTTAATGCTGAATGTTTTTACTTTTTTTGTAGCATATCAGTCTTCTTGAGACTTTTTTGTGGGTCAACTGAAACTGGCTTTGGGAGTAGAGTTAAAAAAAGAAAAAAATCAGCAAATATTTACGTCAAATTAAGTCATTTCATCTAAAATTCCGAGTCGAATGATCTGGGAAGAACGCTGCCCAGTTAAATGGTCACATATTCAAGTTCCTCTTTGACTTTCCTTCCTCTTTGCTGACGTTAACTTTCCTGACCAAGGAGCGGGTGAGTCGGCACAGTTTGACCAAACGGCAGATGCTGAGTGTTCAAAGTGGACCACACACACACGAAGAACATAAACCAGGAGCTGTAGTCAGATAAAACAATGTCTATTAGAGCGGTGTTCTCTTTTTTTTTAAATGGCTTCTGAAAAGCCCAGCGGTCTGCAAAATTTGTTGGAGTAACAAAAATAATTTGCAATAATAATAATAATGCATCAGATTTATATAGCGATTTTCTAGACACTTTACAGTGAATACATTATTCATAAATTCACACTCTGGTGGCTGTAAACTACTTCATCAGCCACAGCTGCCCTGGAGCAGGCTGACGGAAGCGTGTCTGCCAGTGTGCCCTTCCGACCACCACCAAACATTTGCACCATTCATACACCAGTGTGAGTAGAACTGGAGGCAAGGCATGTGAAGTGTCTTGCCCAAGGACACAACGGTACATGACTTGGGGAGAGCAGGGATCGAATAGCCAACCCTCTGGTTATTTATTTTTCGAGTGTACTTATTCTTGTACTAAAGGTAAACTTTAAGTAAACTCCTTAGGACTAAATCGGCCCATTTTAGTACACCTAAAAGTATACTTAAGTATACATTTTAGTACACTTAAAAGTATACTTAAGTATATTATAAAGTACATTAATAAGTATACTTTGTAGCATACTTATGTCCACAGTTTAGTTTACACTAAAGTAAAAAGTGCAGTGGTGAATTGACAGGGATCAAAACGGCAAACTCCAATACCAGATGTACCGAGCCTAGCCGCTAGGCTATCCAGCCACATGGTGGCTTGGGCTTTATAAAAAAAAAAAAAACCTATAATTTCGGTCCGTTACTTAAACAGCGAGTCCCTTCTAAGTATATACTACAGTATGTAAACTTTTAGTATACTTACAAGTACACTTAACATTTACTTAGTGGTGGTATACTTTCAATAAGTACAAGAAAAGTGAACTGGAATTATACTTTAGTAATTTTGATATACTTGAATATACTTCTTTTTGGTAAGGGGTGTTAATCTAATTATACAGAGTAACATCACGTCATTTCAAAACCGTCTCTGGGAGTATCACCATTAACGGAAAAACAGTGCCACCTCGTGGCTAAAGTAAGAAAGTGCACTGGGTGTCGTTACAAAAACTAACTGCAAAAATGACGTCGATCAAAGAAAAACATATTTGGCGAGCACAAAACAGGACACTGTTCGTCTTCTTAAATCCTTATCTGCATATCTGCTCCCTAAACATACAAAAATATCCGTATCTACAATGTGAAACAATTGCTTTCAGATTGTTGGTCAAGTAACAAAGGGTAAAATTTGCGTCAAAACGGCAACACCGAAAAACAACTATAAAAATATAACTGTCGGTGAAAGACCTTGATATCGTCATAATATGTCACTATGCATAAATATTTAACAGTAGCCGTCCCTTAAAGAGCTTAATGTGAGGGATCAAGGAAGAAGCTACGGAAGCCCAACAGGTAACCTTGCCAGCAAGATGAATTCTCGCGGTATTTGTGAGTTCACAAACTCCGGAGAATACATATTTTGTACCGCTCCCGCTGATATGTTTATGTATATCTTTTTCCGATCGGACCAATCAGGCGTTGTTTGGGCAGGACAAAACCCAATAAGCGCCGATGCCGGGGGGAAACAAACAAACCTAACAGACGAATGGATGCTGCAATTAATTATGTTCTCGCAGAATTACTCACCGTTTTCTTGTTGAATTTGAACAGCAAGAGGAGTTTCGTGCATTTTTATCTGGTAAAAATGTTGATGGATAAAAATTGCCCAGGGAGATAATCATGAAATAATCTTTTTTCCCCCCTAAAGTAAAATAAATAAATAAAAATAACTAAGTACATTTTGGACTCTTTTAGACCTTGACTTCCGCTTTTAATCCTTCCTATTCTAGCTTCACTTTCACTGTATTGCAAATTATTGCCATTATGTTGATGACATTAATTTGTTCAGGCCCCCCAAGTTTTTGTAGCATGTTATTAAATAATAAAAATAGCACTTGCCATAACCGTTAAGGATAAAGAACATATGCCGTGAAGTAATGTTCTGTTCTGTTGTGTGTTAATGTGACAATATCCATATCGGGTTGTAAAACTGCAGAGTTGATGCGAGTTTCATTAGCCCATCTATGGTTTGTTAGCATTAAGCTAGTAGACTTTTATAAAAACAAAGCTATGTGCTTTGGAAAAAACTTTCATCATTCTTTTTTGTTTCTGTTTTGCTACACATATAGTTTGCTCTAACAATATTGCAACTTTTTCAAAAAAGAAGAAGTAATTTACTCTGTATTTCTACCATCTTGACTTGTTTTCTAAAAAATGGGGAACTTTTTTATTCTTAACAACTTTATTGATGAATGACAATTCAAAGTAATGGATGTGTCATTGTTACGTCTCTTTTTATTTTTGACTATTAAAAAGAAACTTGAATTTTTGGGGGGGATAGATGGCACAGCTCATTCGTAGGTGAGTTAAAAAAAATAATAATTGTATGTAAAATATATAAGGTAATTTGATAATAAAATAATGCATTCTCATTCTTGTTTTATTTATTAATTCAATAATAATTAATTTATCAATACTAAAATATTTATTAAATATTTGCTGTCCCGCGGTGTTGGACGAGATGTTGGACTTCATGTATGTTTAACAAGATTAGCATTAGCCGCTAACTGTGACGGCGGTTGCCGCAGGTTGCTGGAGGAGGAGGCGGCCAAGCGGGCCGAGCTGGAGCAAATCCACCTGAGGCAGCAGCAAGCCATCTCGGAGACGGAGGCCGAGAAGGAGGAGCTGCACAAGGAGCGGCTAGCCAAGGACAAAGCCCTGAGTGACGCCATGATGCAGCTGCAGCAGCTGGAGCAGGACAGGCAGGGGGCACTGGAGCAGTACCAGGTAACATAACGCGAAATTCCAGTCACAATATGATCAAGAGTTCATCATCATCATCATCATCTTATATTTTTGTGTGTGTGTCAGACGGTGATGAAGAAGCTGGAAGACGCCACCAACAACACAAAGACGTGGAAGCACAAAGTGGCCGAACACGAGGGTTTCATGCGCCTCATTCAGCCAGGTAACGTCGTTTTCATCTTTTAGCATAACTTTCACTTAATTTCTTCTCATATCTGTGTTTATTTTGGCGTTTTTCATTTACTCAATTAAAAGGAAATCTTTATTGGATATTTAAAAAAAAAATGCTGTGCATATATTGCATTTAACATTTAGCCCAGTCATATTTTTGTATTCAGTCTGTTTGTGTGCATTTTTCATCAAACATTTCTCTAAATTTGTGTGTTTTTCATATTCACATCATGTCATCGACTCATGGGGCCTTGATGAGATTTGTCACTTTGTATTCAATATGATCTGTCTTGTTCCTTTTTACCTGTCAGGCTCCAAGGGTCATCAGATAATCACAAACTGGGGCCCGGCCGCCTTCTCGGACGCCGAGCTGAGCCTGAGGGAGAAGAAATGGCAGGAAATGAAGAACCAGGTGACACCGGCGCAGTAGATGACAACAATAATGCTATGTTAGCAATGCTAACACCTAAATCATGGCGGGAATATATTATCATTCATGTGATGTTTTTACATGTTGTTCCCACCACCTCCCTAAATGATAGGCAACAAAAATGTTAGAAAACATCACATTAATAAACACTTGCGACCGTACCTAATCAAATGTCCGGTGAGCATACTTTTTGTCACCCCTAATTAAGATTAATATGTAAATATGTTATTTCTGACTTAGAAAACTATAGCACTCATGCTAATATTAACTAGTGAACATTTTAACTCATTCTCTGCCATTGACGGCTATAGACGTCAAAAATTCATTTGAACTATTTCTATTAGTTTAACATTTTTTCTACTTTTGTAAACAAGAGTAAAAAAAACTAGAAAAAAAATACTGTACATTTAGAACAGATATAAAAAATGTTGATTAATTGTGAGTTAACTATTGAAGTCATGCAGTTAATTACGATCAAAAATTTAAATCGCCTGATACGATTTAAAAAAAGAAAAGAAAAGATTATAAAAAATTAGGGGCGTCAGGCGATTACATTTTTAATTGTAATTAATCGCATGAGTTCACTAGTTAACTCATGATTAATCACTAATTTTATATCTGTTCTAAATGTACAATAAAAAATATATAGGTTTTCATACTCTTGTTATCAAAAGTGAAAAAAATAATAGAAATAGTTGAAATGAATTTTTGACATCTATAACCGTCAATGGCAGTGAATGAGTTAAGACTCCTGTGTGTTTAGCGTAATACATGCGCGTGTTGTCGTTTTTACATGTGAATAAATGTGAAATGTGGAATAAAAATGTGTTAAAATTACTTGAATGTGATGACAGAATTTTTCTACTTGTTTTTTTTCTAATTTTACTTTTGCTGTCGTTTGGGGCTGCCTGTTCCCTATATGTTCAGCAGGGGGCGCTGCATCAAAACATATGCCATCTTCAAACGGTGAATTCCTATTCCTCACGTCACCGTGTTCAAGCCTAAATGGAACTGCGTCCTGAACATCCATTGACTTCGTGTTTCATAAGAATTCTAAACATTTAAAAATAAATAAATATAAAATCTAAATGAACACATTTTGTCTACTCGTTTCCCTGCAAATTGGCCCACTTTCTAGTTATAGTAATTTTCATGGAAACAAAAATAACAACCCTAATCCGTGAAAAATTCGATTACGTGTACTTTTGACACGCTTCTCTTCTTGGAAATGATCTGTCCTTCACTATGTCGCGTTGCATCAGCAGCATGTGTAAGCAGCAGGGGGCGGCACGGACACCCGAGAGAACCGAGAGAAAGCCTAATGGTCAATAAGGTGAACTCTGACTGAGGGAAACTACAATGTCTGACATCAATTATTTGGAACATGATTGTAGAAATGACAACGCCAAATTCCAAAGAGTTTGCTTCATGTTGCGTGACGGCAGAGTTTGCGGAGCATCTGGACCGACATAGGAGTCACTCGTAAAAAAAATCTCTTTGGTTTTGGTCATCGTCAAGTTTGAAAAAACATTTGCAAGATTGCGCGAAGGACAAAAAGCAAGCTGGGATTTCACTTTGTGCAAAGAGGAAACCAAGAGAACCATTGTAGGACAGGGTGACCTTACTCTCACTTCCTTAAAAAAAAAATTCTGAGGTAGCATTTGGACAAACCCCAAACACCTAGAGCAGGTGTTGGGACACCTAGTGAAAAAAAAGGGGTTAGATTTGGCATTGGAAAATACACCTAGAATGACTTCATTAAAAGGTATCGCATGTCAGTTAATAATTAAAAAAAATGTACCTGAGTTTGTAGGCTGTTTTTTTCCGTATCACTTGAGGGAACACGCTTTAAAATAATTTAAAATAGCTTTTGTTGTAATAAAGATAATACAAAGTAAAACTCAATCTTTATAAACATTATAACAATAATTGTCAAATAAGTGTACAGTAACCGCTATAATATAAAACTCTAATTAAAGCTACTCACCCATATAATGACTCATACTGAAGGGGAACAGGTAGGTGTTTTTATGAGCAACACTGACCCCTAGTGGTGTTTTGCAGCTATTGATAGTTAACCGGACAGTAAACCTTCCTTCGTCATGGTGGGGTTTACGTTCTAGATTAGAATCGAGACCGATCCCCAGCAATGAGTGAAATCCGCTTTATAGAAAAAGCCTGTTTTATATACTTCATACACACTTTTGCAACGATACAAACACATGTAAAAGAAAAAGATTTATTGAAAGAGAGCAAGAACAATGGATGACAAAAATATTGTAGTGTTAGTGCTCCTCTGTGTTTACAGTAAACAAATCCCGTTTTTCAAAACTAATAAATTTAACTAATCTCGCAATATACAAAAATAATCACGCTCAACTATGTACATTATAAAATTTATAAAATGAACCTACAACCGTTCCTTTCTGTAAGAATAAAAAGCAGACATTCAACAATCTTGAACAAAAATTAGGCTGAGCTTCTAATAGTGTACTTTCTGTTTTCACTCTTCTTCTTTCAGATTTGACAAGGTCAGAGATAAAAGTGTAGCGCCACTAAGTGGCCGACAGTGGAATTACACCCAATGTAAATAGGAGGCAGAACAATATAGTGATATAATCTGTAGCAAAAAAACAAAACAAAACTGGGACCCGTGATAGCGGTGGGTTTACATTAGCATCTGCTTGCTAAAATAAATTTGTGTAGAGTCATATGTTTACACTTTTCAGGCGTCCAGCATGTGATCTCACTGCATTGCAATGACACAACGCTTATGGTTGGGTGACACATTGAACAAATATTGGTCTGTTTTACATGTGACAACCTCTTAGAAAAATTCCTTTCATCAGCAAATGGAGTCTTTGGATATGTACAGTTAATGTTGTATGGTACTCGCTCGAAGACGTCACCAAGGGCGCCGTTTAATGCTATCAAATATGTGGAGCACAGGCAGGGCCCGGGCATTCACCCGCGGGGCCCCTCACCCTCATTGATGACAATAACTAATAAAAACTAAAATAATTTTTAAAAAGTCCAAACGAAATTAAAACTATAATGAAAAACTACTGTATTAAAAAATACAGAAGTGTCGCTCTGATCCGAATGATATCCGACAGGAACTTGAAATAGCAAAAAAGTTAGTCTAATAAAAGCCGCTTTTTAAATATTAGAAAATAAATCCGTGGTCTATTCGTAAAAATCCCCTTCCTCAGCCCCGCTTGGTTGTTGCTATCGTGCTAGCGCGCCGCCACAGCCCAAACAAACGGCAAAAACAATGTGGCGTCCAGATGCGCTCGGCACATTCGCTTTTATGCAACAAGACGTAGCATCATTAACACTGAGCGCCGCGCCACATGTGCGCTGTCAAAGGCCCCAATCCCCCCACCCCCCCCCCCCCTCCCATCGCCCCCAGCGGCGCCTGCATCCCATCATGCCTCTGGCTTTTCAAACATCCTCCAACCGGAGGTTACGAGCGTTGCGGCTCGCGTGCCGCATTCCAGCGACGTGATGCAAAGCAGAAATGCGCTAAACTCTCGCAGGGGGTGCGTGCCGGTGCGCGTACGTTGGGAAATGGGGGTTCAAAAGTGGGGTGACGGGGTCTATCTGCCCCCTGAGCATCCTACATGCAAAAAGCCGCTGAGGAATCTCCGATGTGAGCGTTAGGAATGTCAGGTATGTGCAGCGAAACAACGCGGGGGACAATTCATGTACCCCTGGGGTGCCGTGTTGAGGGCAAGCATCTGGTGAAGACGAGGCAAAAAATAGCTTCGCACTACATCCTCGCCGTATGCGTCTCCGAGGATGATTCAAACCACCTCGCAGGATTTCAAACAGATGTTAACGGGAAAACACACAAAAACGCATCGGCGCAGTGAGAAGTTAGCAGCTTTGGTCAACGCGCCCTCGCCCACCACACCCAAAACAGAAAGCATTCTTGTAGGGTTTCGTCATATGGTGATAAACTAAAAACTTTTTTTTTTTTAAATTAAAAATCACATGCACCTTCTTCTGATTTTTCATCAACAGCCTATCTGCGCATTGGCTGACATGTGTAAATAAATAAAACACATGCACTCTGGGGGGATGAATGGGCGTGGCTTATGCAAATGAGGGCACAACAAGCAAATGCAGTCATTAAGAATGAATTGGGATTCATCAACATTGTGGTGCGAAGATAATGAGACCGGTATGTTGGTGGTGCATCCAACGGAGATTTTGAGTATGAACTTGACATTTTTATGCATTTAATAGTGAATGAGGCCTGACATTATTCAAATCCAGTTTTGCGTATATTTCCGGTGACAGCAGTGCTGTACTAGTTTGGGATTTTTCATTCTAGTTAGTTTTTATTTCATTTTGACTTTAGTTTTTCATATTTTAATAACTTAGTTTGTTGGTTACAGGGTTTTAACTGTGCACAAAATTCAGAAGCGGGCGGCCACCTCCACCTAATTTGCTCGCCACTGATATCGCTCAACACAGTGCTCCAGCTGTGTTGATTGAGCTCGGCAGCAACGCATTTTAACTGCAGTTGCAGTGTTGCGCCATTACGGAGGCGCTATATCAATGGCAGTTCACCGGAAAGACTTGAAGCAACAACCGAAGAAAAAAAAGCTTTTTTATTATTTTTTTTAAATTTAATATCGTTTCTCATATAAGTATTTTTTTATATGTGGCATTTTTTGGAGTGTGAGACAGAAAAAAATGTCAATTATAAAATTGTGTTTTTTTTTGTGTGTGTGAAATACTAGTAAATGAAAAACCATCCACAAATGTAATACACATAAAATAATGGCTTGCATCTCCCAAAACTTCGTATTTCAAGGCACCATCGTATGTAAAATACAAATATTTCATTGTGTTTTGTGTATTGTGCGTGTTGCTGCCAAAACAGAAAAAAAAGTTCCATATCATATTATTACATGAAAGTTATCACATTCAACATAACTTTCAAATTTTAACATCATAATTATAACATGAAAAAATGTGAAACTTATGCAAAAATGTCAATCTTATGTCATTTTCACGTTTTTATTTTAAAACATGAAACGTAAAAAAAAAAACGTATCGTGCAAAAAAAAATTGCAAAAAAAAATCACACGTAAAAAACGTGAATTATGTTTATTTTGTATGTATGTATCTATATATGCTGCAGTCACAATCAAATGCAAAGTAGGACACCCGGTCAAAGATGCGCCCAGACAGATAAATAAGCAGCAAAGATGTTTGAGAGGACAGCTTGTCTCCGTGGCGCTGCTTTCTCCGCGTGGAATGCTTTTTACGTGACAGCCAGCGTCTCCTCCTGCTCTTTCCTCCCCCGTGAAGACAAAAGAATGTGTGGCAAGGCGTAAATATGAAACACAAGTGTGAGGCGGCGGGGGAGGATGGGGATGGGGGGGGGGGCACATCTTCCATCCCCCGTTGATCGGAACTGTACTCCCGCCAGCGCATCCAGTTGTTCCAGTGCCGCATTGTTTACCCGCATCCTCTCTAATAATAGCTGAGCACAGCAGGATCGGATGAACCGTCCGCCGGCATGCTTCCTGCGCCATCATCCAGGGGAAGCACCCCCCACCCCCCTCCCCCCATTAAACTAATCTGAACTCATTGAAACATTTTCAGCAGTAAAAAGTTAATATTTTGTGCAGAATGGATTTGACTAACTAATTTTCTCCACTTGCCGTCGACTGACGATGACATCATGCCTCATCTGTTTTCTGGGTTTGGTAAGCAAACTGAGCCATGATTGGTCGTTACCTACATCCTCAGCACAGGTGATGTCATCTTCAGTCGACAGTATGTGAGGGGGAAAAAAATCGTTTTTAAAGGTATTAATTCTACATGTAAAATAAGGACGTTTCTGGACAAAATATGAACTTTTTACAGCTGAAAATGTCTCAATGAGTCAAGCGTCGCTTTAAATATCGCATCTGGAAGGCGGGTGCGAGCTGGCGTCGCTGTCGCATAACCACGACGTGCGGTTATTGTGGTGACAAAGAATCAAAATGAGAAGTGACGGTGGGGACAATGGAGCTTTTCCACTTGTGTAAACATTTCTGAAATGCCAGAAACAAAAATTCACAAGCCAGTCACAAGAAGGAATCATGCCGCCATGCCACCTATGACAAAACTCTTTTCAACTTAGTATATCTTTGCATTTGGGTCATTTGATTTGCACACAATGTGACAATAAGTGTGCGTTTTATTTCATGAAACCGTGACTGGCTCATAGGATAAAAAACAAGGCTTTACAAGTGTGCCCTTATAAACAGACGACCCATTTCCATTTACCCTATAAATCCAAACGTATCATATTAAATACAAGACATTTTGAGCCCTCTATTTCATGAATAGAATAGTTTTCTCCCCATTTTTAAAACCCTGACGTATATAATCTGACATGCATTGCACAGATAATCCATTAGAGGGCAGTATCACCCAGTTGATGGCTTTGCAAGATCGCACCAATTGAGAAGGAAGAGACACTTTATACTTATTAATAGTGGGAAATGTTCGTTCTGATTTTTGAAAATACTAATATGTTTGATATGGATGTTTATTATTATATTTTTGACAATTATATATAAACTATTTTAAAGCATTGTGACCAGATCTATCAAATAGGGCACAAATCAAAAGTCCTTTGTGGAAGTTGATTAAAAAAAAAAAGGGGTTGTTTGTTCTAAAGGACCAAGAAATACCCTATTTACAAAGAATCTGAATTTTTTGTCATATATTTCATAGTTCAGGCTTTATTCAGATAACCACGAGATGACCACCATCAACATTCAGATGACGGCACAGGTCAAAACAAATCAAGTGAGATCAAGACTCGACTGCGGAGGATGAATTATTCCCGCTCGTTCCAGCCGACACTTTGTCCAAAAAAAAGCGCTGAAAGGCGCGCTAACGAGGACAATGTGATTCCAACGGCATGAAGATAAATCCAGCGGAGCGAGGGGTCTCGTGTCGGGGTCACACGTCAGAGCGTGTAAATCAAAATCCAAAATAAAAGGACTTTTTGTGTTTTCGTTTTTAATAACAAAATCCCGCAAACGCACGACAAGCTAAGCGCGGCGCGCATTCTTAGCGTTATAACGCTAGCTTTAGTAAACATGTTATTTTTGGAAACTCATAAGGGCCCATCTGTGGGGGGGGGGAGATCCATCTGCTGCAAGGGATGTGGAATCTAAGTCAATAAAACATCTTGAAATGCGAGCTAAGTTCACTCAAAAAACAACTGTGACCAATATATCACTGAAATGACAGTCAACATAGTTTAGTGTTTTGTTGGCCAAGCGAGGGGGAAGCTATTCTTTTTATTATTATTATTATTACTATCACTGCATGTGTATACGCAGTGTGTAAAACCAACAATCGCAGGACAAAAGTTGAGGTTGTTGGTTCTAATTTAATCTAAAACAAATTAATCCTTAAATGTCCACTTAGTGTCCACGTAGTGTTTTATGATAGACATGCGTACCAAACTTCATGTTGCGAAACTGTTTGAAGGAGACGAATTAAAACAAATACAAAGGGGGTGCACTCTTGAACCATTGGCCAGTCATCAGATTTCATGTTGGGGAGCTGATTTCCCCCAAAATTCAGTGGTACAGAAGTGATACCGGTAAATGGTGAGTCTTCAAATTTATTAAACGGTTCTTTTGTTTAGCGTTGGCCATCTGCTTAGCATACGTGCTTCAAATTTGCTAGCATCAAACAAATTCGCTAGAGGCTCATTTTTGAATGTTGGCCAATATTGACCCAAAAATGTTCACTGGAATCCAAAATGGCAGACTTCCTGTCTCTTTTCAAAATGGCTTCCTAGACTCTTTTTTTTTTGTAGTTGTACTCATGATAGGCCTGCCTACCAAATGTTATGTTCTTAAGTGAAACTGGTTTCAATGACACGATGGCATAATAACAATAATGATTTTTTTTAAGTTTAACTTGAGCATCACAAACACGCACTTTGTCTTTGGAATTTGGCAGCCGCGCCGCTGCTGCTCTTCTGCGTTTCATTACGCCACAAAAGAAAAGGCCAAATGGCACCAACAGTGTCAGACTGTTCTCGAATAAATCACACTTGATAACGTCTCGACAATGCGATGAAAGAATTCACATTCGCTAACTGGCCTCGTCACATTTGGATTCACCGCTCTTCGCATTCTTCTCTGGATAGCGGCTACCGTTAGCTTCAAGTGATTCATTAGGAACAAAATGTACATTTAGAATTGGAACAAAATAGTAATAAACTCACAAATTGAGTAAAAGAAACTCAACTGTCTCATCATCAAACACTTCCTTGTTATGTAACCGTCCGTCACATGGCATCAAGGGACACGGGGCCTATTCCAAAATTCCAATGTGAGGTCCTATTTTTAGGGGCACATTTACGACTAAGTTCCTTGTTTTGCTGACATGTGGGACAAAACGTAAAGACTATTCATAGGCCTTGGTATCTTTAAACATAATGTACACAAACATGGACACACATCACACGTCAGATTCTATTGGAACACTAATCGACATTAAAGATTCCTTTATACATAACCTTAATCTCATGGTCATCATGCTAACGAATCCACAGTAGAAAAGTTGATTTAAAGTAGAATAAAAAATATAAAAAGTAAAAACTAGTAGCAATTTAGTTAGTAGGAGTTTATCAAAGCACTCGTCTGATTGGTTAAACTAAACATGCACGCCAAAAATTTATACAGTGGAGATTAATAATGATTTTGGACATTGTTAAAAAAAAAATATATATATATATTTTCATTGTGGAAAAACTGGATATTGAGAGGAGAGGTTGACCAACACTGGCTGGCTTGTTTTAATCAGAAAAATTATTTATTTATTTTTGCTCTTTCAGGAATCAGGAGCAGCAATAGCTGCTAGCTAGCGTTTGCTATCGCTAGCTAGCATTTGCTTGTTTATTTAAAGTTCTTAGCTTTTGTTAGGTTACTCGATATGTGAATTGCCATTTCATAGTGTAGAAGCTTGCCGTCGTTTAGAGGTTAAGTATTGGAAGATAAAGGTTTTACTATGTTTATTTTTCTCTGTAATTCCATCCAGGCTGATAGTTATATCACATTTTTGTAATTTTGCAACATAATGGAGGTATTAAGAGGTGAATTCAGTCATTGAAGACCCATGCTCAAAATGCACCGTCCGCCACTGATTTAGGAATACTTCAGTTTTTGAGTATGACGCCAATGTAACATTTGTTGGTCGTTATGGATTTTTTTTGTGGTGCTTGGTGTAAAACAAAAACCTGCTTTCAATTGGGACTCATTCGGGCAAATGTTCTACATAGTTCATCAAAATAAAAGACTCCTTCAAGTTGAAATAGCTCAACAATTCCTGTTGGATTTCCTTCAGAATTTTTTTTGTGCACCCTGTTTGGATAGTTGTGTTGATTGGGGAAAATGCTAATGGTGGCTTTTTTTTCTCTCTACTTTTCCATTGTTTAATGTTAGCGGGATGCATAAAAGACATACTGTAAAGTTTTACCAGTTGTGTTGAGGCCCTCAAAAGGGTGATTAATACTGTATGTCCTAATAAATAATGAAAAGTGATTTTAAGAGGGTCCTCATCAATAATGCTAAAAATAAGCCAGACAGCAAACCTAATGTTGACATCGTCCCTGATTGAATTTACTCTACAGACTCATCGCTCATTCCTTGGAACGCCTTACATACAGTACATGTGCGCTTATAAATGTAAACTATGTGACACGTGTGACATCTTTACACAATGCGATGCGCTTTTTGCATAGCGGACACTGATTCAAGCCTTTCCATCTGGGGGAGTAATAAAAGACAGACGGCGCCTATAAATAGAAGCGCGGGGTCTAAGAATATCCCGTCAAGTGGGAGGCGGCCAGCGTTTCTGCTCACGTTGTGTTCTACTGACCCCGCGGCGTGGAAATGGATTGATGTGTGTGTGTTTTTACCTCCATGTACAACTTTTTGAAGTATATTTGCAAGTAGAGTCTCTCCCAGGTCACTAATTGAAGGTGATGCTTAACGGCACCTCGTGAGAGGCCTCGAAGCCCCGCAAAGGAAGTCCTGCTGGTGCAATAAATGACACAGCATGGGATCATCATTCACTGCATGTACACTCATGGGACATTTTATTAGGTACACTTGCTCAATCGAAAGCAATGGGGCCTTAGCCCATAAACACATTTATATGCATGCTTTCATGAAAAACTAGGGAAGAGTGTTGCATTCACTTGAAAAAGTTTTTCTGACTATTTTTGCGGGGGGAGTATTTTATTTTATTTTTTAAAATTCTGAATATTTTTTTTTCTGTTTTACTGAGGTTTTTTTTTGTTAAAAAAAATTCCCTCCTTTTCTTAATATTTTTTTCCAGTTTTTCTGAGTACTTTTCCCCTGTTTTATAAAATAATTATTTGTTTCTGTTTTTCTGAATACCTTACACTAAAACATTAATAATACCATGTGTGTTACTAATTACGGTACATGCCTTACCTTAACTGAGTCAGAAGGTACATTTGAGGTATGCGGGAATAATAATAATTGAATAATTTCAACTCTGTTTTTCTGAATATTTTTTTATGACAGAAAAAAAATCTGTAAAACTAAATAATATTCAGAAAAACTTAAAAAATCACTTAAAAAAAAAAAGCTCCCCGCAAAAAATACAAAATAAAACAGGAGTTTTTTCTCTCTCAAGTAAATGCAATACACTTCCGTAAAAAACAACGACCGCATGAAGTTACTTCTAAGTTATTACAGTATACAATACAGTATACCACTTATGTACGGTATTATATAAATGTAATTCTTACAAATCCAAAGCCACACTATTGTTAACTCATTCACTGCCATTGACGGCTACAGACGTCAAAAATTCATTTGAACTATTTCTATTAGTTTAACTTTGTTTTCCACTTTTGTTAACAAGAGTATAATAAACAAATAAGTAAGTAACTAATAAATAAGTACAATTTGTGATTTATCGTCAGTTAACTAATGAAGTCATGTGATTAATTACAATTAAAAATTTTAATCGCCTGTTGAGATGATTATTAAAAATTAGTGGCGTCAGGCGATTAGTTTTTTTTTTTAACTTCAATAGTTAACTCACGTTTAATCACAAATTTGACATCTGTTCTAAATGTACAATTGAATAATCTAGGTTTTCATACTCTTGTTAACAAAAGTAGAATTTTTTTTTAAACTAATATAGTTTAAATTATTTTTTGACGTTTATAACCGTTAATGGCAGTGAATGAGTTAATAATAACAGTAATAATATTCATAATTCAATTACAACTATAAAAATGTACAAAATAATATAAGACTTGAGCAGATGTTTTCCTTTTGTACAGAAAATAAGGCCTGATTTTGTTGATCCAAGATGCTAGACATATCACATTGTATTTTATGTTATCTCAAATGCTGCCGCACAAATCTACTTTTTTAATATACTTAAAAAAAAAACATACAAGTGTAAAATGTTTATAGTAAAGAATAAAACACTCATTCCTAATCTTAAGGTGCTTCTCATGGCTCTAAACATCTTATTTTCCATTTAAATTTAGTAAAGGGATCATGAAGCTAAATATGCGAAACAAAACATAAGCAACAATAAGTAATTAATTAATAAAAATTAATAATTAACAGACGAGGCAATCAAAGGTCAGCGTTGGGTCAAAATAGTTTTTTGCAATTATGTAAGAAGATGAGCGTGAGTCAGATGTTTTGAATAGCTGACAGTGCGTCATGAAAGTAAGATTTTTATTATTTCAAAAATAAAAAAAGACATTTGAGTGTGTGGCCTGACAAACACATTGGCTCGATTAGTGTGCAATATAAATAAAAGCAATTCCTGCAGTGATACGAGCCAAAAATGCCACAAAAGGCTTTTCCAATGTATTTATTTACTAAATATGAATTTGAAATGTTAAGCTGGAGTTGGACGAGGAGCTCGCTCGCTGTGTTTTGGAATACCGATGCGAGACGGCCGCACGATACGCTCTTCCACGCCACCTTGAATTATTTGATGTTGACATCAACGAGCTCACCATGCCTTGAGGCAATGGGATGGCGTTGACGACTTAGCAACCAGCAGAGGGCGCACTAACTTCAGGCCCGACGAGTTTGCTGCCATAGAAATACAAACAAGAAATTTACAGAGGGTCGGCAAGGTTGAAATTGAGATTTTGTTGTCAGGGAGGATAGTAAACCCGGTTTAAAACCTCATGTACCGTTCATATTTGCATTTTCAACAAAGCACACGCGTCAAGATGACAATGTTGATAGTGCGTGTGGTTGCCATAGCAACACAGAAGCCATTCTGCCACTTAAATTGAGCGAAGCCATGCGACAACACGTATCCGCGTTAATGACCCGTGACACCGTTAAAGCACATTTTAGCCTGTACACTCGTTCTCACCTCCACTTCCTGTGCAAAGTCTGCAACTTCCTGTCCAAGGCCTCCGACTTCCTGTTGAAGGCCTCGCAAGTCAGGACGGTCACTTTGGGGCCTGAAAGAAAGGCAGTTAGGGTCTTGAACTGTTTAGGGACACATCAATCTAGGATTAGGGTTTCAAAGTAGGGTTTTAGTTTCTTATTTATTTTTTTAATTTTTCAAACTAGGGTTAGGATTTCAAGACAGGATTTGGGATTAAAATTATATATATATATATATATATATATATATATATATATAAAAAGAAGTAATTGTTGTGATTTCTAATTACGGTTAGTCCAAACTAGGATTAAGGTTTCAATTTAGAGTTTCAATCTCAGTTTAGACTTTCAAAAAAGGAAGAAAGGGTTAATATTTCAGATTGGAGTTTCAAGCCAGCGTTAGAATTGATTTGAGGTTTTTGAAACCGTGCAAGATATTAAAAAGTATCATCAATGTAAATGGAACCGAAGCACTCCTTGAGGCCAAATGAGTCAAATGGCAGCTAACTGGTGCTTGCTGTGTCCTGTACCGTTGACGCTGGTGTATTCCGGATGCTTCTGCTCTCCGTGTGGGGTTGACGATGGCTTGACATAAAGTGTCCCGCAGTCCCTCCCACTCCCACTCTGGCATTCAGGTACCCCCCCAACTCCGTCCCCCGCCATCATCCCCTCCTTGCTGCCTCTATAAAAACTCGCATGTCCTCAGTGTAAACGTCAGACCTCCACACATAGTAAAGACCACAACATCTGTTCGTCACCTCATTTACAAGTTTCAGGTAAGAGATTTCAAGATTTTATATTCTTATTTGCTGTCACGCGCAAACTCATATTTTCACCTGCTATGACAAAAAAAGAGAGGAAAGAAGAAATGTTTTTTTTTTAATATTACAGGCATTTGTGGTTGAAATAGTTTCAGTGTTTTTGATATCACTGAGTGGATTTTAGACTTTACAATTGCCGCCTATGGCCCGCAGGCCACAGCATGACCACCCGTGTCAGGATAAATTATATGAGACCTCATTTTTTTAGGTAAGGGCACTATGTTATTATTAACAATGTAATCATATTCATTTATATAAAGCATCATGTTAAGGATCTCCCCTCCCAATAATTTGAAAACAGATCATTATCATATGCAACACTTTATTCCATAAATCTCTGCCAGTGTTTATCTTTTCAAAATGATCACTTCTACAACATTCCTTGGAAATCGCAATGTCCCATCCTGTGAGCCCGTGGGCACCCCATTGGTGAGCCCTAAGATGTGTTCGAATAAACCCCATAAAAAGTCAGCTTATAAAAAAAAAAGTGACGTCAAGCAGTCGGGGTCCGCAAAATAATTTCAAATAAATGATTATGTCGTATAATTTTATAAAAGTGCATACCTTATACAGAGAGCGGCAAATAAATTATAATTTTATTTATAGAACAATCAAGGAGGAAAATTATGATGGAAACAAATTACAAGTACAAGAAGTATCAATTAAAAAAAAACTACAATTAACAATGAACAAATTAGTCCTCTGATAGGATTGTGACGTATCAATCTGTCATCACTGCATTAATAAAGTTTTTTTTTTTTAAACAAAACTTGTATATTACTACTGTAATAAAGTCCTATTTTTTCCAACAAAAGGGTTTAAAAAATGTATTTCTATATTTTGAGAATAAAGGCATCTAAAAAGTGTACCATTACAAGAATGAAGTTACAATTCACTTAGACTTGAATTTACTCTCACTATTTAATTTCCCTCGCAGGGTAAATAAAGTAGGGAATCTAAAATGAATTTATCTCAGAAAATGCAATGTAATTCTTGATAGATTAAAACTTTTTATCCTGATAAAATAGCCTACGTTTGTCTTGTAAAGTTAACTTTTATTATTCTTATTTTTTAAAAAATCTAAAAAGATGATTTTTTATTTGAATTTTTTTTTTTTCTTCTCTAAAAAATGGGCAAATTCTCAATTCTTATGGCAATTAAAGGTACACACAGTCGCTGCTGAATGAAACCCCTAAAGGGACAAGCCGAACGTCACAACAACGACAACATTATGAAAATATCTAAAAAGTTTTCAGACCCGAGCTGAATTGTGCTCCTCTTCCTTGTGCACCTTCATCCCTGGCAGCTTTTTGTCCTCCTCCCTCCCTCCCAATATGAGGCTCGCCTTGCGCACGCTCATCTGCTGCTGCGTGTTGACGGCGGTGATGCCGCTGGTGAGGAGCGCTGCGGTAAAGAAAAGGTGAGTGGTCACATTTTTGGGGGTTCATTTTAGAGGAGCTGTTCGAATATGCGCTGATACTAAAATGATGAAAGCTCCGAGTCTACGTCAAGATGCTTTCGAAATTGTGTTTTATGCCGAGTCATCAAAAGTTGGACACCAAATTCTTCACGGTTTACTATCACCATCTGTCTAGTAAAGATGCTTCAAATTTGGTAGCAATTAGGCATAATGTCTGAGAGATGTTTTCCTCTAAAAGGCCCTGGGAATTCAAAATGACCCCAAAATGTCTGCTTACAAATAAAAATAAAAATGTCAGACTTCCTGTGTCAAATTGAACATCGGTCCTTAAACTTTTTTGTGGGTCTACTCATGTTAAAGATTTTCTAAGTGAAAATGGTTTTGGGGGCTTCATTTTACACTGCCGAACCAACAGTGACTCATCAGATTTGAGTGCCGTGCTCCATCCAAATGCGTAAACTTGAATTCTTCAAAATTGAAAACCTCGAGGACAAGTTTGTCTTTAAAATACGCTGTTATCATATTTATTAATGAAATACGCTGACATCCACCACACATATCACCAGAGAGCAGAATCAGAGTCTATTGTTTTGTAACCAAAATCACCTGCACCACAACTTAGACCTGATTTTCACTAATCTAAGGTCTAGTTTACTTTCTGACACCAACTTGTCAAATGCACTGGGGTCATGTAATACAAAACAGAAGAAAAAAAACCTGTTCTGCTGGAACCCCCAGCATGACGCAGCAAATTCCCAAACACGCTAAACTAGACTTGCACAAAAATGAAGACGTCCGTTTTTACACAGAGCACCCGTCATGTTACTTCCTGTGTGTGTGTCAGGTTCAAAGGGCGTCTGCAGATGAAGAGAGACACGGCCGGAGAAGTACAAACGGAGGCACCGCAGCAAGGCGGGGACACAAAAACTGAATCGCCAACTTCCAGGTACATCAATAGAGAGATTCAAGATGGACATCTGCACATTCCAAATCATCTCGAATGTCATTACTGTAAAAGTGGAGTTGAAAACATACTGTATGACAATAAAGATTCGTATTGTAATTCTAAAAATCAAGGACAGTATTATGGAGCAATGTAAAAAAATGACAAGAATTGAGAATTTATAAAAGTCAAGTCCGAGTCTATCAGCATCCCAAGATTTCGGACTTGGTCTTTGGTTTCTAAAGACAATGACTCCAGTGGTTTTCTAACGCAAATCCTTTTTTTCAAAAACAATTACCTACATTTTGTTTTGGTTTAGCTGAAGAAATTTTTGGTTCATCAAGTTGTTAATTTGCTGAGAAAATGTCACATGCTAATTGAAATGCTATCATGTGGGGACATCATAACCCTGACTGAACAAAAAAAAGGGTCCAAAGATTGACCCTTGCGGGACCCCTCATGTGATGGCCATTCAATCAGATTCCAAACTTCCAATGACCACAAAATCACTCTTTTCCTCCAAGTAATCCCACCCGCGTTTCAAATTATAAACATTGTGGAGCGACCAACTGTCAAGTCAACAAGAACTCTAAAGACTTCTTCTTCTTCTTGCAGTTTGTTGTTGACCATCAGAAGGCGACGTTCACCATCCAAAACCTCCGGCTGCTTCCTGTTCTCGTGCTCCTACCACGACCTCATCCACCGCCTCAGCCAGATGCACGACAACGACAAAAAGTTGCCCAAAGCCCCAGAAGACAAGATGAACTCCATCGGCCGCCGCCGCCGGAGCACCGGCGACCCTACGGACGCGCCCACGCCTCAGACCAGACAGATCCCTTGTTGGGTGTGCTTGCTCACCACAGATAAAGACCAAGACAAGTCCTCTCTTGGCGAGTCATTAGGACGGACACAGAGCGAAGAAGGCCGGCCACGCCCGACGCAACAAGCGGCGTAGACGGCGAGGCAAGGGCCAGTGGAACTGAGGAAGATGGCATTTGCTCGAGAAGATGACATCATCGGAAGCGTCCAAGAGGAAATGAACTGGAATTTATTAAATATGTAATAAGCTCATAGTTAAGAAAGTATCTTTAATCGTTTGTTGATCTGCAGGTGCATCTCTATAAATTTGAATGTGGCGGGAAATTTTTTCAGTAGTTTGATTCAGAAAGGGAATTTAGAGATCGCAGTAATCCACTATTTGAGTCAATCAGACTCGCTACATGGAGTAAATAAAGTGAAATACTACATAAGTAATAATCTAAATATTGATCCACTGAAATAAATATTTTTCACCATGTTCTAAATTGAAATGTACTTGTATAAGATTTTAAATTGCTTTTTTTTTTTTTGCTTGTAACTTCAGTGAAGTATTTGATCTTTGTAATGTCTTCCATTTTGATACAGCTGTTGTATTGGATAGCTGTACCTAATAAAGTGTCCGATGATTGTATCTAGCAAGGCGGCCATGCAGCCCCTTTGAGGGGAGGAGCGGTGTGCTGCCATCTAGCGGTCAAATTGCAGGCGTGCGGTTCGCTTGTTGTCAAACCGTTTCTTTCCTTTCTTATTTGAATGTAATACCAAGCTCCAATTTTGCTCATGTACCAGCAGTAAAAGCTACAAAGGTGTCAGGTTGTACTGCCCGTTTTCCAGAAATAAACACAATGCAACAACAACCACCACAAACATGTCTTTACTATTAATAGAAAAGCGAAAGTGGTGGATTCACTTGTTAAGTCAACATGACCGCCAGGATGGGCTTTATGGTCCAGGGAGGATGCAAACGTGTCACACGGGCCTCAAACAAACCATATTTTAAAAAATGAATCTTCTGTCACACTACTGTGATTAGTTGGGGGTGGAACAGTACAACTTACCAACTGCTTTCATCATGGCTGTAAAATGTGACGTTTGACTTCCGTATTGGGCAAAACAAAAAAAAGAAGAAGAAGAAATCCCTTCCTCTGGTTCAGTTCATGCAGAACTATTGATATACTGTACTGCATGTCTTTTAAAATCTACGAATAAATATTCAAGCAGTATAAATTACACAAATTATACAAACACAATATAATATGTCAGTGTTTGATAACTACCGAGCAGGGAGCGAGAGCGACGCGCTCATGTTTATGCAGAATGGCACGGCCGCACATGTCCCACGTGCTCCATTCATACAAACGCACCCTTCCTGCCGCTTTTCTTGTTCCGCCTTCCGGACAACCAGTGCCGACGCGGTGCTTTTGGCGTTACAGCACGCGATGATCGGGTGGTGTCTTGTCCACGACACAAAACGAATTAATCGGGTAATATGACTGTCGTGAAAGACAAAAAAGTCATTACTGACCCCAATATGTCCCTGGACCTCAGTTTTAAAGACTCCACTGCTACAAGTCACAATATGTTGTTATAAAGACATAACAATTTGACTAACCTGACTTGTTACTGTTTTCTAAGAAAAAAAATATTAGCAGGTATGTAATTACATAAATTTGACATAACTCATGACGTGCACGGCCATTTTAAACAAACCGAGGGGCGTGGCCTTGTTAGCCTTCATCTAATGATGCGTTTACAAGCTTCCTGCTCAGCTTCCTTTATTAGAACTTGAAGCTCACTGAGGCTCTCTGCAAGTTTACACACATCAAGTAAGTACGAGTTTCAATGTCCATTTTAAAATTGTGCAAATGTCTATGACTATAGATAATAATTTTTGTTTTCCCCTAAAACAAACGTGTATTTTATTGATCACTCAAGAGGACATATACAACAAGATTGTAGATTCATTTATTCTTTGTATATCCATTTTTGAGCAATATGTAATTTGGGCATTTTAATGTATTCAATATTAAAGAATATATAAAATATAAATATAATATAAAAAAAGAGATGCAAAATGATCAGTTTCTCTGATGTTGACATATACAACAATTGAGTCAAATTAATATATTTGTTTTAGTTTATAAACTACAAAATACATAACTTCCAAATTGTAAACACAATATGGTGTTTAGCACATTTAGAGTTTATTTGCAGAGGATGAAAAATGGACAAAAATACTCCAAAAGTTGCAATGTTGTATAGTGCAGCATGGTATTTAATACTTGTCTATATTGTATTTTTTGTGAATATTAGGAATCTTAGAATCTCTGAAATAAAATTAATGAAATGTTTTTACATTGAGAGAAAGCAGGTAGCTTAACAGCCTTGATGCTCTCCGCTGGTGCAATTCCAATTGCTCTTTGCAGTTGAATGAATCATCTTTCGGACATCTACGGTCATTTTTTTGAGTGTGTGGCTAACATGCCCGCGAGTCATCCAGGAAGTCAACATGGCTGTGATGATTCAGGGCAAATTGCCAGCCAAGGGGATTAAAGTTTACATTCCACTATCATGGGAAGAACAGTTCCGCAGCAGGCATTTCCTCAAGGACTCCAGTTAGTCACGACTTGCCTTTTAAAGGAAAGTGGTCGGAAAGTTCTATACATAGCCGCCCGCTAACGTGACTGAGCATATTTACTGCACGGACTTCTATCTGTTTTTGCCTTTAACAAACTCCCAAGATGGGAGTCTGTAAACATTTTTAAAAGACCATTGCAAAAAAAAAAAAAAAAAAAACACACAAAAAAACTGTATTCTAGTTGCGCTAAATCTGTTTTAAGTCTAGTTTGTAAAGTGCACACTCCCAGCATGCAGTTGGGAACTCTTGTTGACCTCTGTTAACAGCCTAATGTATTTTGAAATCTTCACAGGTCACAATGAGGAGAAGGGAAGCACCCCTTTACAAGCAGCAATCCGCACCTTGCCTTGGGAGAGGTCAGTGACTAGTACACATTTTAGTGCCAAGAAAGTTTCGATGGTTTTGGGATATTTTCATGTCACAAAATCCGAAAATGACATTGGGCCCTTGTTTTTGTTTTTTTTTTGTTTTTGTTTAAAAAAAGTGCTAAAAAATATATTTTGACATTTGTATTCACTTTATGCTACAACTTTGACGAGGTCTTTTCAACCATTCTTTCATATTTGATGCGCTATTGTGACAGAAAGATGTTTCAATGGAAAAATTTAAGAAATACTCACAGTAACCATCAAAGCACATTTCGTAAACACATTAAATCACAACTGTAAACATCAAAGCACATTAATTATTAATTATCAAAAACATTGATATCGCAAAAACTAGATCCAGAATTTTCTGAATCAGCAGCCCAAAATTACCCAAACCATTAAAACATCTTTAAAGCTCTATTTCTATTTTTTTTTTGTGGCCAGTGTTATCTTTCCACCCAGCAACTGTCAACGTCTATTTATATCATAGCCACAGTGTCCACCTAAAATTGTTTTCCACCGACCCAAGAGGTGGCTAATGCTCAAGCTATAAATGAGCGTGTAAACACCTTGTTGTGACCACAGGGAAAACAAAGTAAAAGCAATCATCACAATTTGATTGCGAGGGCCATAGGGTACATGTTAAATATGTGAGATTTACTGTTAAAAGTGTGTCGCGAAACAATAAAAAAACTACATGCAGCAGCACATGTAGACAGACAATTTAACAATACTCACTGACATATAATGCTCAGCGAAAAATGACAAACATTAACTGATAGTCTTCGTGTCCCAACGTCAAATCGACATGTATTACTTACGCGGGAATTATACTGCCTCCTAGTGGCCAAAGCGTGTACACCAGGAAAAAAAGCGCAATTCAGACTTTCGCATGGTCTCGTTGCTACCTAAAAGCGGCCATTTCCCACTTTTGCGGCCACGCCCCCAGTTGTGACATCGCCACCTGATTTAGCCGACCCCTGTTGCCATGACGCTCCCAACGGCCTGAAATAGAGACGTGAGGATGGACACTCCAGACGACGACCGCATTAGTGCCGCCACCTGAACACGAAAACACACTGGCCTCAAAGTCCGGTGAGGGGAAAGATACCAGGCGGTCGAGAAGGTGTCAGCTCCAGGACATTTCCAGAAGACACCAGAGCCAACTATATAAGTGTCCAGCAAGAAGAGTGAACGAGTAGAAGCAGGCAGCATGGCCCAAACCACCACAGAAGGTAGGAAAGAGGAAAATGTCGGGACAGTGTAACAGAAGTGAAAATTTATGATATATATATATGTATATGTATATATATATATATATATATTTTTTTTTAAGTTGTAAAATCCCCCTTGAAATTAAAGCACGACTTTAAAAAATAGTTGGCTCTTGATAGTGAACTTAACTATAGTTGTGGAAAATATATTTTTGAAGAATATACTGTAAATATACGTACGAAAACATTTAAAGCTGCATTTAATCGAAGTTATCAGTTAATATAACACATCAGCTGTATGTTAGCAGGTCAGGTTTCCGCCATTTCCTTGGATGTGGGTCAAGGTCGAGCGAGGAATTGCTCAGCTGTCGCGTTGATGGCCGCCTATGGAGACATGTAGGCCGTGAAGGACAGCGTGCCAGGGTGGCGGCACGTGTGAGAGATAAAGTTACGTGTTAGCGCTTGGTGTGTCAACGGTAGTTTTCTACGGGCACACGGCAAATTGACTGCTAATTCAAAAAAAACATCCGTCGTTCCTCATGTCATCATTAAGTTCAGTTTGAAAACAGAACTGAAGAGTCAACCCAAAAGGTCTTGCGAAAACCGACTACATAGGAAATACTACAGAGGAAAAAACGTTCACAAAATGTACAGCTAACCCTACCGCTGGTCACATGGTCCTGCGAAAATGAGTTGCTGGCATTGTCACTTTGTAAAGAATGACAACAAATATCCACAGAAACTACTAGCTGTTAATTCCAAATCTTCATTGGAATTAAGTGAAACCTCTGCCTAGTCACGTTTTGCTATTCACAAATTCACTTAGAATTAGCTTGAAGTCGTTTTAGCACTACCACCATAAACTGCAAAGTCACATCTTACTCAAGAAACAGTAGAAACAAATGAGAGGAAATTGCACTGTCCCACCAAAAGACAAAAACGGGAAGTATTGTAGTTTGCATATCTTAGAGCGAGCTGTGTGCTCTCAGGGAGGATTCACTGGGTCTGTTTTTGTTTACCACGTGCGGGACGTGCGGAACACACAAAAGCCAATGACACCCAAGTCTGGACAGGACATGTTTACCGGTGTAGGGTTTCAAAATGTGCCGGGTCCTCAAGTAGGTGAGGCCTCCCACTGGTGGCTCGACTTCACATGACTGGCATTGTAAGCATAATGTTATTTCTATGCTGGTGGCCACCAGATTTCAAGAAATAATACATCTTAGCTAGTTGCTAAGTCGACTATAAATAAAACAGTCACTGGAATGTAAACACTACTGGGCAGCGGCCACATGTGAGAATCTACCGGAAGGGAAAGACATGATCTCCACATATAACGTAAGATTATCTTCAACACTGCACAATGGAATCGTTTAGAACATGCGTCATTGTCAATCCGTCAATATTTCAAGCCGAACTGTCAATCTATCATTCGTCGATTGCTAAGCAAAATGAGCGTCCGTCAATGTTTCCGTCAATCGTCAGCAAAATGAGACGTTGAAGGACTGCCGATTACATTGACGGATGAAAAACCCCTTTTGTCAATGCTTAGTTCGTCAATTTTTTGAACACTTCTGGTTGAGACCCTACGCTTTAATCCATCAGAGAAACTGCATTGGTCAGCCACTACTTCCACGATGCATTTTAAAAGGTAAAGCAAAGTGCTGTATACGCGTCTCCGCAGAGATGCCGCGACTCTTCCCCAAAATGTCCATGAGCGAGGTGGATGAGAAGGTGCGCCTGCTGGCCGAAAAGGTGTACGCCTCGGCCTTGAAGGAGGAGGACACCAAGGACGCCATGGCCCTGTTCACCGTGCCCGAGGACTGTCCCATCGGTCTGCGGGAGGATCGGGAGCTCACCCTTCAGAAGGAGTTGGCCGAGCAGCAGTCCAAGGAGACGGTCAAGAGGTTTTGCGAGACGACTCACTAGGCACAATTTGGTGGGTTTTCTCTTGATTGATAGCAGTTTTCTTCTGTGTCTCACCAGGAAGAAGAACTTCATGATAAAGCGTTCCCAGTCCCTGCAGATCCCCGCCGGAGACTGGAACCTGTTGGCGCATTCACCCGTGCTCTCCCCAACCACACCCGAGGCGGTTTTCTCAGAGAGCTTCCCCGACTTCCAGAGAGTGACGATCAGTGGAGACTACTGCGCCGGGGTAAGCAGCGACCTTCACGTTGACCCCCAGCTGCTACCGGTTGGCAAAGGCCAAAGCCAAGTGAGCGTTCTATTTAGGTTCCCCAATGTGATGCGGAATTCATGCGCTGATTCCAGATCACCGTCGAGGATTACGAACAGGCGGCCAAGAGTCTCCTGAGAGCTCTGTTCATCAGGGAAAAGTACTCACGGCTGGCTTACCACCGCTTTCCCAGGACCATTGCCCGATTCCTCCGAAACACAGAGGGGGAGAAGTGGCGAGAGGAGGACGAGGTCTTGCCAGGTGGGAAAACCTTTTTTCTTACTTTTCTCTTGGTGTTACGTACAATGATCTCCTAGTTTTTTTTTTAAACATTCCTTCTTTGGACTTTAGATATCTGGCCATTCCCCCGTGAAGACGAGGACCCATACTCCACGGAGGGCATCCCTGAGAACTTGGATTACGAGCTGCAGATGAAGGACGGCATCGTTCACGTTTACAACAATGCCGAGGCCCTGAAACAGCAGCAGCCTCGCACACTCCCTTACCCGGACCTGGAGACCTTTGCCATCGACCTGAGCCACGTCCTCGCCATGATTGCTGATGGCCCCACGTAAGAACTAGCTAGAATTGTGTTGAATATCTTAAATGAAGAAGTTAAAGCTGACTCTCCAATGTCTTTCAGGAAGACTTACTGCCACAGACGATTAAACTTTTTGTCCTCCAAATTTTACCTTCACGAAATGTTGAATGAAATGGCCGAACTAAAGGAGCTGAAGAGTGTTCCACACAGAGACTTTTACAACGTCAGAAAGGTTGGTTGGTGTTTTACTGACTAATCCTGACTAACCCTGACATTCAATCCCTTGGCCTATTAAAACCACTCCGTTTAATCAAACAAAAGGTGGACACGCACATACATGCAGCTGGCTGCATGAATCAAAAGCACCTGCTGAAGTTCATCAAGACCACGTACCAGACTGAGAAAGACCGTGTGGTACTGGAGAAGGGCGGCCAGAGGTATACGCTTCAGCAGGTCTTCAAAAGCCTCAAAATGGACCCCTACAACCTCACCGTGGATTCGCTGGACGTGCACGCCGTAAGGACAAATGCGTCAAAATGGTCAACGCTCCAGTAGCAAATAGTATATCTTTGATCCTTTGCAGGGGAGACAAACATTCCATCGCTTTGACAAATTCAACTCCAAGTACAACCCGGTGGGAGCCAGCGAACTGCGAGAGATTTACCTCAAGTCTGACAACTATATCGAGGGGGAGTACTTTGCACGTCTCATCAAGGTGTGTTAAATTGGAACACAATTAGTTTGGACCTTCAGTTTGCGATGGCAGTTCGTTTCTACGGTAGCGACGTAATCCAGATTTATATGCAAACTGTCGAGTCTAATCACTAACATTAACATAGTAGTTCAACGTTGAAGAAAATAATCTTTTTCTTCCGCGTGTTCGTTTTCTTTCGGGTAGTGAGAACGTTGGTTATCCGAATGCAGGCTGGAGATCGGTGAACAGTTCCTTCGAAGGTTTTATTTTTACAGAATATACCGGACACAAGCGAGTTTACAGAACATTGCTGCAGCTTCTCGCAAGTGTGTAGTTACAGCGGACTCACAACATTTTTATACTATCTTGAAGGGCGGTACCACAAAGCCTCCCACCAATGAGATAAGACTTTAAACAAATCATTGATTACAGACACTTCAACCACAGACAATGGCCCATTGTTGTGGAAATAGATGAGGTCCCAGTCATGACGATAAGACTTTAAACACATCATTGATTACAGACACTTAGCAGAAATTGCGACATCACTCACAAAGACACATCCACAGATAAAAGTTCTACTGAGGAAATAAATAAATTAAAACAGTTATGACTAAATCTGGGCAGAAGACCCTCTTCATAGTAAAGTCATAATTCCAGCAGCTATGAAAAACCCTTTAAGGCCAATAGATTTAAATACACCTGTACTATGAAAGCTTTGCACAAGGTCATTCAACACCTCTTTACCAATAAGAACTTTATCAAGAAGTTACCGGCATCCGTTTCAGGAAGTGGCAAAGGAGCTGGAGGAGAGCAAGTACCAACACGCCGAGCCTCGTCTGTCAATTTACGGACGGTCCGCCAGTGAATGGGAGGGGCTTGCCACATGGTTCATTCAGCAAAAAGTCCATTCGCCCAACCTCAGATGGATGATCCAGGTCCCTCGGATCTAGTGAGTGTTCTTAGAAGGACGGACATCGATATCATCGATTCTAATTGATATTTCTCTGTCTTTCAGCGACATTTTCAGGTCAAAGAAGCTGATACCAAACTTCGCAAAGATGCTGGAGAACATCTTCATCCCAATCTTTGAGGCCACAGTCAACCCGCAAAAGCACCCAGCGCTTCATGTTTTTCTAAAATATGTAAATACCTTACAAGCGTCAGCCAAACAAAAGTTCAATTCTCTAGTAACAATGCTCTTCATCTCACTCTGCAGGTGACGGGATTTGACAGCGTGGACGACGAGTCCAAACACAGCGACCACTTGTTCTCCTACAAAAGTCCGAAGCCCGAGTCGTGGACCGCAGACGACAACCCGCCGTACACTTACTACCTGTTTTACATGTACGCCAACATCATGGTGCTCAACAACCTGCGCAAGTGAGTCCTTTTGTTGGATACAGTCGTGCCTTCACTTCACAACGGACTGGTGGTTGCAGAACCTTGCCTACATTTTGTTTTTCACTTCGCTAAGCGACCTTCAGTCGCCTTGCTAACTACATTTCGGTTTTACAAACTTGAGAGCATAAGTTGGGACACTCGTCAGTCAAGGTACCACTTAATTTACGCGCACATTTTCACTGCCTTTTTTTGTCCCTCCGAAGGGAACGTGGGTTGAACACCTTCCAGTTCCGCCCCCATTGTGGCGAGGCCGGCTCCATCACTCATCTCGTATCCGCCTTCCTGACGGCGGACAACATCTCCCATGGCCTCAATCTGAAGAAGGTAATGGCGATTTTTCCACGCCAACAGTAAACTTCACATTCACAAGACAAAAAGATTGTGTTTAATTTTGTGACAGCTAGGACAAAATACAGTAGTCGGCTTCATCACCTTTCAAAAGATCGTTCCCTGGTGCAACTACCGGTTAAGTGCAGACCCAAGGGAACCTTCGTGGTCTTTCTGGCAACCAGCCCATAAGCCACCCATAGTCTTTTTTTTTTCGTCTCTGGAGAGCTCAGTATTGTTCATTGAGTAATTTTACCAATTTGACATGTCATCATCATTACTCTCTTTTATTTATTATTATTATTATATTTTTTTTAATGTGGGTGAGTGTGTGTATGTGCGTATTCATTAGTTCACCTAAAACCTATTAAATAATCCCATACCGTTCACCTAAACCGAACACTTCCAGCCAGAGTCGTGAGGCCGTCAGGAGACCCGAGGAAGGACCAAAGAAAAGAAAGGAAAGTGAAATCCAGCACCGCCCAGACACCACCCACCGGGCCACCAACCAGAGTCCTTCACCAACCCCAGAAACATCTAAATTCCAACAAACCAACCATAGTCCTTAACGTTCCACTGTTTTTTATCCATTCCATTCTCACCGACCCAGACCTGAATTTGGAGACTGCACGTCACCGACTAGAACTCACATGCATGCGATACAGGTGCCACTCTCACCAAGCCCAGACTCAAGTATTCAACCCAGATCTGAATTGGACAGTCAACAAGACTCAATCTATTTCTTTGGTCCTTCCTCGGGTCTCCTGACGGCCTCACGACTCTGGCTAATAGGATTTAGGTGAACTAATGAATACACACACACACTCACATACACATACTCACCCACATACCCCCCAAAAAAAAGAAAAAAAAAGAGCAATGATGATGACATGTCAAATCGGTAAAATTATAGAAAGAACAATACTGAGCTCTCCAGAAAAAAAAACTCAATCTATGGAATCTAGCCCTTAAATGATCATTTGGTTCATCTCCTGTCCACCAGAGTCCAGTGTTGCAGTACCTCTACTACCTGGGCCAGGTCCCCATCGCCATGTCGCCACTGAGCAACAACAGCCTGTTCTTGCAATACTCCAAAAACCCGCTGCGGGAGTTTCTACAGAAGGGCCTGTGCGTGTCTCTGTCCACCGACGACCCCATGCAGTTCCACTACACAAAGGTTAGAACCCCCGCCGGATTCAAAGGCAGCTTGCGGAGTAGGACGCAGACGTAATTGAAAAATGGAGTTGAAACATTCGCAGGAAGCGTTGATGGAGGAGTACGCCATCGCGGCTCAGCTCTGGAAACTCAGCACGTGCGACTTGTGCGAGATTGCCAGAAATAGTGTGCTGCAAAGCGGCCTGTCACACCAGGTGAGCAAAAAAAAAAAAGTCAATCATGACCAAGCAAAAAAAAAGAAAGAAAAAAGAAGTCAATCATGACTAAGCAAAAAAAAAATAAATATATAGTCTTGAGAAACCATGCCCAAAAAGACATATTCTGCCATTTTAGTTTAAAGCGCCCATTTTATTGTCAATTTCATGGAGTCTTTGAAAGACAAACTCTTCTTGAGATATTGTCCAATTGCTGCCCAACTTGAAATACGGTATGTACACTAAGATGACTGCTGTCCTCAGTCCAGAACACCTCTCAAATTTTGTGCTCGGGTTTGGTCACCAAAACCTTGGAACTTAACAACCGCGTATGTAATGAAGAGGGTCTTCTGCCCAGATTTAGTCATAACTGTTTTAATTTATTTATTTCCTCAGTAGAACTTTTATCTGTGGATGTGTCTTTGTGAGTGATGTCGCAATTTCTGCTCGTGCCGGTTTGTCTGGGGGGCCTCCTCTATTTCCACAACAATAGACCATTTGTCTGTGGTTGAAGTCAATGTGTATTGAATGATGTCTGTAAAAGTCTTATCTCATGTCTGGTGAACTCCGGGTGGGCTGGGGGCTTTGTGGTACCGCCCTTCAAGATAGTATAAGAATGTTGTAAGTCCTCTGAAATCTTCGCACTAGTGAGAGGCTGCCGCCATTGTCTGGGAACTCACTTGTGCCCGGAATATTCTGTAGAAATAAAAGCTTCAAAGTGACTGTTCATCGATCTCCAGCCTGCATTCGGATAACCAACATTCTCACGACCCGAAAGAAAACTAACACGCGGAAGAAAAAGATCCTTTTCTTCAACAGTAACAAGGGCGTTTCCTTTTCTGAGAAACAAACAAAAACAAAAAAACATAAATCAAACTGCATGCTGAAAAAGGAAAAAAACAACACGCATTTTCTTGTCTTGCCTGCAGGAGAAGAAACACTTCCTGGGCTCCAACTACTTGCAGGACGGCCCAGAGGGCAACGACATTGGTCGCACAAATGTGGCGCAAATCCGCGTGGCGTATCGCCACGAGACACTGTGCAACGAACTCAGCTTTTTAGTGGACGCCGTCAAAGCGGATGCCACGATTCCAGTGGTAGAGTGACATGGGTTTGGAAATGTTTTCATATGTGATGACTTTTAATGTCGGTTGCATTTATTGACACGTATTGAGTTTTTTTTTACAAAAATCTTGAGCACATTTTGCATGTTTACAAGAACTTGAGGTATCAAAGACTTGTCTTTTCACACCGAGTTGACAAATGTATGATTATTATTATTTTTTACAGCTTCAGGTGTGAAATGTGCTTGTTGTTTTTCTAAAATGTATACATCATGTAAATAAATGATAGTAGAAAATGACTTTTTTATGTTTTGGGGATCCAAATGGCAGAGTGGAGAACAATATTAAAAACAAAGAAACAAACAAAACCTTAAGATGACTTTGACTTCCAGTGAACCTGTTAACTATAAGATGAAAACCCACAACCATACAAATAACTATTTAAAGTTTTACACAAGCTTTAAACTCATTTTATTTGCAGTTAGTCCGAATAAGAGCCAAAACATGCATGCTTCAAGATTTTTGTCAATCCCAGTTGAAGTCTACTGTAAACATGACATATAGAATAATTTGCATTTTTTTAAATATACAGTACTTTACATTAATTGTTAGATAATATAAGTCCGTTATTCTATTAAAAACATTTATTTCATATTAATTTAGAAATATATATTTTACATTCTTAATGACTACATTAAAGTAGCCATTTGGCTTGACTTCATTTCAAAAATATATCGGTCACAAATTAGTGCAAAAAAGTGTCTTTATTAAAGATAATGAATGTAGTGTATCGTCACACCTCAATCCGGCCATATTAAGACAGATTAAAGCAGCTTCAGAGAACCTAAAAAAAGCCCAACGTAACATAATCATAATATATAACAACACACATGACATTATACCCTTTTGATATATGACTTGCAAAATTAAAAGAGGTGGTTGAACAACGTATTACACCACTGACAGAATTAAAAGATATATTATTGTAACACAGGGGAAAATAATCCTATCCATCAATGTGATTACACGAATACCTGTGTTAAGGAAAATACCTTTTTAAAGTTGCCCATCCCTTCCTCGGTGTTACAATGCCACCTGATGGCCAATCAATGCATTACACTTCAAAAGAATTAACTGCAAATAACCAATGTGAAATAAATACTTACGCATAGGATATAATTTGTCGTAGTGCAAACGTCAAGTACAGCAAAGTCAGCATGAAATTGGGTAAAATTATACAATACACTTTTCTTTTGCATTATATTTACTGTATATCTAATAAACCAATAAATTCACACAAAATAGATTTAATAAATGGACTCTGGATAGTTGCAGCAATAAAAGCCACTAATATAATATATAGCTATCAACTGTTTACACACAATTTTTCAGATAAATGACTGAACCAGACATCAGTCGATAAAGGCTCAGCAAAGTCTGGAATAAAATACAGTACTTCATGTGCAGATTAATTGCGAAAATTTGGCAATACAAAAAAGTGAAAAGATGCCGCAGTGTTTCACGGCCCTTCAAACTAAACCACATTAATTATTCAAATGTTCATCGGGTATATTACATAGCAACATGCTGGCTTACAACAAATGAATGAAAACATATTTATGAACAAAATGCGTTTCCTTCATGTTGAATTTCCCGTTTCCCATGGTGCCGGATTTGGTGAAATCTAAATGGCAGCAACAAATGACAAGTACATTGCATGCCACCCGGTGTACAGTGGTACCTCAACTTAAGAGTTAAAATCATTCCATGAGCAAGTTTGTAACTCAATTTACAAAACTCCATCCACCCCCCCAAAAATGTTTGTTACGTTTTTAAATACCCCCACAAAATAAAAAAAATAAAAGCACTGCATTGCATAAAAAACATAGAATATAACAGAAGAGAATGTAAGAGAAATAAAGTGTAATTGTGTTGTCGTCTTTGTGTGTCGGATGTGTGACTTTATGGTGAGCCGAGTTATTGGTAAGTCTGCGTGTGAGAGCCTGGGCGTGTGCAGTGGCCCACAGCAGCTCCTTGCAAGACTTCTCATTTTATATTTCTATGTTTAAATATTTGTCCAGTTCAATAATTTCTTTTTTTTTACTTTACTTGATTGGCGTCAGTAATAAGGTCAGCTTAAATGAATGCCTTTGACGTAATAATGTTGCGTTTTTACTTGGTAAACCTACAAAGTGGAACACGGCCCAATTTGTAAAAAAATTGGAATTCAAATGGAATTTTAAAAATAAAATAAATCCAACCCAGAAATCAAATGATATGAACTTAGCACATAATTAAAGCAAGGGTGGCAAGTCCGGTAATATTTGTTGTGTTAATTTGTTAAAATGCAGTTTTTCATTTAGCTCAGTAAGTCAGTGGATAAGTGAATTGTTGTATATCAAAAACAAATTGTAAACTAAAACAGACAAATATTACTGTGTACATCAAACACATTTTACTTCATTAAATAATTGAAAATTAATTAATAAAAAAGTGAATGACTTATTTGACCATCCATCCACGGCAAGTACACAAAAATAAAAAGCAGAAAAAAAAATATATCGGCAACCGCCTCTAGTTTTCCCCTTTCCTCGTCGTCGTTGGGTGACGTCACGGGAGAAACCGTCGCACGGCGATTACGTTTCGATCAAAACTCGTGACGTTGCGAAATGTGTCGTACTTCGCAGTGCAGACACAGCCATGAGCAGGCCGGCTGAGAGGACGGTTCCTGTGAACGCCCCCCCCTAAACCCAAACGTCCTGAAGTGGAAACAGGGATGTGTGGTAACCATTACTCAATGTGCTGCCCATGAGCAAAACAAGTCGGTCAATGTCAGTTGCACGCACTTATTAAGTTTAGCATACAGATGCTAACATAAGTGCTAACTAATTCCAGAACCAGCAGCATAACATTACTGGATGTCAGCACCTGAACGTAAGTAGTTTCACGGTTTGTTTGTTTTTTAATTATAGAGTACAGTAGTTAACTTTGTTTTATATTTGTTTTCCACGAAAAAAAAAAAAAGTGAGAGTTGTATTATAAGTATAAAAGTTTACACTTACAGTACAATTAGAAAAGAATGTTAAAAAGAACCGCGACTGTCATGACAAGTTAGCTCTATATTATTTATTTGGTTGTTACTAACATAACTATGAGATTCATTTTTCAAAAATCATTTCCAGTTTAATACATTTTGAAGAAATGTGATTTGGACGTACGCCGCCATTGTTATTTACGTCGCAACGCATTTAGTGCGTAGTGACCTAGAATGGCGGCAGGCTCACTGCCGAGTATTGCGAAACGTCTATAAAGAAAGCAAGGTAAGTCTCCGTAGCGTCCCTAAAGGGACGATCAAAACTCTTGAACGCGTCTGGTGAATGACGATCGCACGGCGTGGGGGAGGGTGACTCTCCCGGTCGCATGTCGCTTCTTTAGGAACGCGACGAGGCTTTCAGGCGTTTCACATTGCTTGATCGGCAGAGAGCCAGCCGCCATTCTACGCCACTACGCACTGAATGCGTTGCGACGTAAATAACAATGGCGGCTTACGTCCAAATAAAGTTTCTACAAAATGTAATTAACTGGAAATGATTTTTGAAAAATGTGCCTGTAGAATTTGTCACAGAATGAATGGATTGTGTTCCACTTTGAAGGTTGTGGTGTCACATGACCTCCTGCAAACATTTTTCCCACAATGCACCACATCAACCTGCAGCCTTTAGAGAATGTCCAGTGAAGGTGACGTGTTTTTTGCGTTTTCTTTACTTGTTACGTCAAGGCCGATGCGGGTGTCCCGCTTCGTCGGCCAGGTTGAGGATGTATCCCGCCATGTCGTTCTCCGTGGGGAAGTCGGACATTACCCACGACTCGTTGGCGGCCGTCACCTGCAGACGGCACATGGGGCAGTTGCGGCTCCTGCGGGAACATGTTAAGCACACGCCACCTGTTGGCATTTTGCTTGGTTGTTCGTGTGAGTTGGTTTACCATTTGTCGATGCACTTCTGGCAGAAGCTGTGAGTGCATGGCAGGATGAGGTCGGCCTTCCCGTCCATGCAGATGCAGCACTCCTCGTCGTCAGTCAACTCCTTCACTCTGCAGGGAGTGGCAGTCACAGGGAACATGTTATTCCCAGTTTCATAAGACAACTAAACACATCACAATAAAATGTATATAAAAATGGATTCATTAGTGGATGGATAGTACACCAAAAAAATAAGAAAATAAACATTTTGTGCATATTCAAAATAAAGTAAATACCATTTTTTTTAAATAAAAAATAAACTGATAAAAATGTTTTAAAAAACTACATTTTGAATATAAAACCAAAATCTATGTAATATATATTTATTATTTCAAAAATTGATCTAAATAATATAATGTAAACCATAAAATGAGTAAAACTAAAAATCTTTTTAAGTAAATATTTAGCACAAAATACAAATACAAACATAAAAAACAGACACATTCAAACAAATTCAATTCATCATTTGACAAGAAAATATGCAAAAATATTATAAAAAAATAAAATCTAATAAAAGTAAAAAAAAATATGTAAAATAAATAGAAAATGAATAAAAAGACAAAATTTCAAAATATATTTTAAAAGCATAAAGTATTTTTTTAAAGCAAAAACGTTTAAATAAGATTTAGATAATACAGCCAATAAAGAAAACATTCTATACAAAACCTTTTTTTAAATACATGGAAGCAAAATGTTATTTTTCGAGAAAGTTAAATTAATCAAGAATTTAATGTGAAACACTAACAATTAAAATATTTCAAATGGGAAGTTAAGTCCAAAATATCCTTTACAATAATATCTTCTATGTACCCTAACTAGTCATCTAAAAATGCCATTCTAATTAATATTGTATTTCTGGAATATGAAATAAGCAGAAAAATCACCCAATTTTATACATCTCACTTGGCAGCCTTAGCTTGCCAATGTCACATGACCCAACCCAGAAAACAGGTGAACTGGTGATTGGTTGCTACCTGAATCCACTGTGATGTAATCTTTTTAGTCAACATCTTTTGCGCAAAATGACCGACACTTAAAATGGAAAGAAACATATTTTTACTGCTTAATTCATATTCCACAAGCAAACAAAAAAATGCTAGTGAAAAATAATCGTAGACATATATTGAAAATGTATTGTTTTTAAACTTGTAGCTAGCAGCTTCATAGCTTTTGGTAACAATAGCTTTTGACGTACGAATCCCTAATAACCTCACCCCAATTTTTTAATACAACAGATTATTGTTCCTTTTCATTCCTACCTGCCCATCCACATGCTGGCCTGACAGGAGTCGGGGGCGAGAGGCGGCGCGTAAGAGGCCTCAGTGGGGGCAGTGGCGGCGTCGCCCTCTGTGGCCAGCACGCCCGCAGCCTGGCTGGTCATGTCGCGGTACAGCTGGATGAACTGGTACAGGTTCATGATGCGCGATGCCTCCACCGTGCCATTGTCCTTGTTGATCTGGCGAGAAGCGGAAGATAGTCACATGACGACTTGACAGTCGACCATTGATAACCAAAGAACAGCAAAAAAGTGCAGTTAATAAAAGATTTTAATGACGGCCAAAATTTGACTGCAACAGATTATTATTATCTATGGGTAAATAGTGTACTCCTTTCCTGGACTCACCTTAGTGCAAACGATCCTGACAGCCACCTTCCACAAGGCGCTGGCATCCGATCCCGGTTGGACCTCAAACAGCAAGTGCTTGTGTTGCCCTGCAGCTAGTTTAGCAGTCCTGCACAGAGCAAGAAAAATTTAATCATATAGGCTAATAATCCTGCGATATTTTTAGGTAATCTGACAAACAATCAAGCGCGAAATTATAGAACCAACAAGTACAGTGAAGTTTAAGTTATTATAATTACTGACATTACAATAAAAAAGGCAAAACGTCTCCTGTAGGCAGCATGGTGGTCAAGTGGTTAGTACGGCCATTCAAGGTTCGGGGTTCGAATTTCAAGCCTCCCCTGTGAAAGGTTTACATGTCCTCCCTGTGCATGTGTGTGCTCTCTCCACAGCTTCCTTCCACATTCAAAAACATGCATGTAAGCCTTATTTAGACTCTAAATTGTTCATTGCCATTCCAGTGTGAATCTTGCCTTTCTGGCTCAAAATATATCAAATGGATTCATGGATTTTGCATTTAAAAGTATGCATGTGTGTAATGTGTGCTCACAAGTCATTGAGCTCAGCCACCCTGGCCAAAAACTCTTCGTAGGTGAGGTAACCGCTGTCCCGCACCAGGCCGACGTGCTTGAGCAATTTCTCAGGGAGACGGGCCGCCTGACCTGAGATCTGCTGGCCCATTCCAGAGGCAGCAGCAGGTGACGCTAACAAAACAGCACCACGGGCATTCAATTCTGCAGAGAATGGAAGAAATTGCTCATGCTGTTGTTGTAACTAGTGCAAAAATCATCGAGTCAAGTATGTGGTACTGGAGCATAGTATAATAGTACGGGTATAAAATACAAGTTTATTATGTGTAAGTTACTGTATCTATCTAGTGAGTTAACGAATGCCAATTCATTAAATACGACCACATCACGTGTCAACGTCGAATATGTCATTACTGTCTCAACTATACTCGCAGAAATAACAACAGTCGGGTAGCACATGCAAATTGGTAGCATTTCAAAAACAGTCATTTTTGGTGAGGCGTCAACAACAACACGGCTCACAAAGAAAACGAAAGCGTCACTTTATTACATTGTCACGCAAGTAAGATGGTCTTCAGGAAAACGAATATTAATTGTGCACTTATGACATGATTGAGAAAATAAGAGGAGCTTACCCAAATATCAAACCCACCCACGACTATCAAGCAAAGTTCGCCACAGCAAGCTTCTCCTGGTTTGTTTGTTGATACGAATCTGTCGCACTGTAGTGACGTCATAACGAAGGCACTGGTTGTTGCGTGCTACCTGATTGGTCCTTTCCTCCGCCGCTCCCGGTCTCATCCAATCAGACTGAAATCAAAGTGAGCGAGCGCATACATTTTCTTCTTTTTACACATCGGGATGTGAAAAGCGCGGGACGTATCTTCCACAAAACATTTGTTAGTATTTTGTATCGAGTTTATGCTTATAATTATTTTAAGTGTGGTTTGAAATGTGTGGGAGGGGTAAAACTGTTTGACTATTTATTTAATATATAGGCCTATGGTCTCTCCACATCTCAGATTTTTATTTTATTTTTTTCACCTTATTGTGGGGTTGTCTGTAATAGTTCCCCACAATGAACGGGGGTTCACTGTAATATACAGTACCGTACGTTTTTCACTGCTACCTTAACTTAAAGTGGATAGTGGATGTGGTCTAATAAATAAAAAATATAGGAATCAATAAAGCTGTTTAAGCATTTTCATTATTCCCTAGTTTTTCCACTTTTGAGACATTTATGGACTAAAATGCTGTGTCTAGTTCTAAAAAAACAAAAACAAACATTTACTATACACATTGTTTTCATAGAAGTGATTCAAGTCGCTATAAAAAATGTCAGTGTGGGAATAAGAATGATCAAAGCCTGGTAGACACAACGGTTTTTGATTTTGAGATGGATGTCTGGAGTGAATAGAAAAGACAGAAGGAATGAATACATCACGGGGAAGGTTAACCTAAATTTCAAAGAAAGCACAAGAAGCAAGACTGAGACAGGATGTTTGATAAAAAGCAGCGCAGACGTTACTACAGGGGCCTCAAAAACAAGAGTGACCAAGAACCAAATGGAATGACAGTATTCAATCAGATCCCAAAGAGAAAGAAGTGGAAGAAAGGGACGACACTAATAGGGACATTTAGAGCAGGCTCATACAAAAACTCCAAACGGGGTAAGGAAGAAGGTAGGGAGTGGAAGGATACACATCTCAATTTTTAACATATTAACAGATTTTTTTGTTTTCTTTTTTTATTTTAAAGACCCCATACATCCCCTTCTTCTTTTCCTTTCGGCTTGTCCCATTCAGCGCATCTTTACATCTAAATCTACATCCTCCTCTCCAACACCAACCTGGTGCTAACCAGACATTAGGATTTGCTATTGTAAATACTGAAAACTTTGAATATGAACAATCGCTCTTTTACCACATTTTAGAAAACAACAATCACTTTTAGCAACAACCAATAATTTGGCCTTTGCTTACTTTGTGAAAAAAAGGTGAAATTTGGCCCAATTAACGGTATGTTAGTAACCTGCTTTAAAAGCAGTTTGATTTGCAAACTTCTAAAACAAGACAGCAGACACATATGAACACATTTCTGGTTTTATATTAGGAAAATTAAGTAGAAAGGGTGAATTCTGAATATCTGAAACTTATCGGGGAAAATAATAATTGAAAGACAAAATACACAAGAAAATATACTTTTTTCCCCCAATTCTTGTCCAACATGGTTTGACTGATGATTTGATTGGTCATTTGATCAATGGATTGGCGTGATGCGTTGTCCATAAGCTGATGGTTCTGATAATGAGCCACTCCTTCTGACTGGCTGTCACCACGATGCGCACGCAGTCCACGTCGAATCCAATCTTGCGGTCCACGTCCTGGACCTCGACCATGCCGCCTCTGAACTCCCCCAGAGTGATGTAAGAGGCACACTGACCATCTTGTTTACCCTCCACGCGCCTCTGACCCACTTCCACGGCGCCGTGATGGAGGATGTCGCTCTGTCTGTCTTCTGAACCGGTGGTGATCTTGATCTTGCTGATCTTGGCCGACTTGTTGAAGACCACCACGAAGAAGTCCCCGGTGGACGGGGGCTTTCCCCAGAAGTACTCGTCCACGGCGCTGTAGGCCTTGGCGGCGGCGTAGCTCTCAAAGACGGCGATGTTGGTGTAGAGGCGTGCCGGCGGGTTATCCGGAATATCCTCCGCCTCCTCCTCAAAGTCGTCATCCTTCAGCTTGTTCTCGGCTCCCTTGTAGGACGAGTAGTAGCCCATGTGCTGGAAGAGCGACGGCTTGAAGCGAATCACGTCCTTTTGGGCCAGCAGGCCTCGGAAGTGGATGAGCAGCCAATCGCACGGCATCTCCTGGTAGAACATGAGCAGGAAGTGCGCCAGGCGCGGCAGATCCCGCGCGTGGTACAACTTCCCGATGTAGCCCAGCTTGGAGAACTCCAACATCACCCAGTAGGATCCATCCCGGGATGCTATCACCTTCTTCAGCGCCGTCAGAAAGTTACGAGAGCAGCGCACGTCGTCTTCCAGCATCATGTAGAAGTCGGACAGGTTGGTGCAGAAGTTGAGCAAGAAGGCGTAGTCCACGTTCTGCTTGGAGCGGAAGCGAACCCGGTCCTCTGGGTCGTTGTAGTTCCTCTTCAGGCCGTCCAAGGATGGGTAGTACTCCTCGGGAGCCTGGATCACCAGCAGGCGGCCGGCGATGATGTGGTGCGAGAACTTGCGGAGGATTTCCTGCAGCAGGTTCTCGCACCACAGAGAGTCGAAATCGGCCAGGTGGACCACCACCACGATCTCCTTCAGTTCTTCGTAGCTGGACTGGTCAAAGATGGACTTGATGGTCTCCAGAAGGTAGTTCCCTCGCTTCCTTTTCACCGACGAAAGCCCGATGGTCAAATACTCTGATGATGACAAGGGACACATTATGCTAATCATGTTTTGACAGAAGATTTCTGATGGCAGTTATGGAGGATAAAAAAAAAAAAAGCCAAAATAAAAAATTAATAATAAAAGTGAAAATAAAGATGATATTAAAAAAAATATATAATCCCAAAAATTAAATACAAAAATAAATATTAACTGAAATAAAAACACCCAAAAATATATACAAAAATCAATTAATAAAAGTAAAAATAAATATAAAAATAAAAATCAAGATACCAAAAATAAATATAAAAATAAATGTGGAAATAAATACAAAAATAAATATACAAATAGATATAAATGTCAATCAATCAATAAAAACAGTCTGCTCTCATATTTATTTTGACGTACTTAGGACTGCCCCCTCATTTGAATAACATTTCATGATGCATTTAATGCTGAGAATGTATGCAGCATGAAATAAATAAATATGAGAGTAGTGTTTTTATTGATTGATTGATATTTAAATCTATTTATTTAATCTTGTATTTATTTCCACATTTATTTTTATATCTGTTTTTATTTATTGAACCACGTTTTTTTTTAATGTATCTCTACATTTATTTTTATACTTATTTTTAGAATCTCATTTTTTTTAAATTCATTTATTTAGTTTTATTTATTTCCTTGTATATTTATTTTTTTGTATTTAATTGTTGAATTATATTTCATAAATCCGTTTTTATTTTCACTTATATTTATTTATAAATTTTTCATTTTGCCATTTTTGGTCCTCCATAACAGTAAGGCAAACCTGGACCCTTCAGTGTCACTTTTACATTTGATACAAACATGATGCTTTAAAGTACCGTAAGTGCGCAACAAACAAATGAGCTCTGGCTGATGAAGACAAAATATCACACAACAAATCAAACATCCAAGTGACATTGTTACGGTGTGAAATGCCCACTTTTGCGTGGCAGAGGGAATCCCGCCAGGTAGCGGTACGTCACGTTGATGGCGCCGGAGAAGTTGGACAAGTCTCTGAAGGTGTGGATGTATCGCTCCGAGCTGGTGGGATGCATCAACGCCTCGCCAAGCTGGTGCTTTTCTGCCTCCTGTTGGAAAATAATACACAATAATAATAACTAGGGATGTTCTTCTTTCTTTACTTGCTACTTCTTCTATTACCAGCCCTGGTGGAGCTTTTTTTTTTTTTTTTTTCAAAATAACCCTGCTACTCACCAACACGTATCCGTCCATGTCCACGTAGAGGTTGAAGAGCAGCAGGAAGGCGACCAGGAAGCCCAAAAGAGGCAGCGTGGATCTCTTCCTCAGACACCTCATCTTGTCTGCAGACTTCCACATCAACCTCAGCATGCCGCCTCTCACTACCGGGAATTATGACAAAGTATTCCACGCGTTATAATATTCATACTCATGATCAGCTTTTTCAAGTAGGGTGGAGCTAAGCACTCTGGTGTTTGTCAACTGGCCGTATTAACGATGCGTTTTTGTCCCGGAGAAAATGGGAGTTGCTCTTCAAAAGTGTATCAAATCAATACATTGACAATCATGCCAAATTTAAGCTTTTTTTTAAATTTTTTTAATCAGAATAGGCCAGAGAGTTGGATAGCTCTAAAAATATATATATATATATATATATTGTGTATATATATATATCCTGTTGACAGGCAAAAACAAACTAAAATGAAAATTCTAAAACTATTATAACTCTGGTGTACACCCAGTGCAGCTGAGAAATTACCTTTTTTCTTGTTTTTGATCTTCTCCGACTGAACAGAAACCTCACACAATCCTATGGTCGCTCGCAATACATTTATATGGAAATGAAGTCACGTCCACGAATGAATAAAGTCTCGCGTGTTGACTCGACTTTATAACGCATTTCTGCTATCTTGTTTGTTTTATATCGTTGCTTCTTCCTCCATCATCTTCTTTCGTTTTTGACGACAACAATAACGGGTAGCTCTGAATGCCAATCATCCTTTTCGTGTTTAATGGTGGAAAAAGGGAGCCTCCGTCAAGGTGCCCTTGGGCGAAACGTTTAATCCCGCTTTGCGTGGCGAGCGCTGGTGCCCCGCGCGGAGGACCCCTGCACTCTCGGCGCGGTCTCATCAAGATGGATGACGCACTTGTTGTAAACGCGACTCATGTGAGGTGATTGATGCTTCGGCTTTGCTTTGACTTTGCGGGCTGTCGACTCTCTGCAGGAACGCATCAATAACGCGTTTAGCCCCTACTACAACATGGACGCACACAACGTTGTGGACAGGCCCCGTCAATCTACTGGAATGCTAAGCGTTGCTTAAGATGCTGTCTTGACATAATATAAGATCGGAGGCAGGCTGGGCAGAACAACAACAACGTCACTCCCTGGAACATAAACATGTTTGCACACAAAATGGCGGCGCTAGTGTACAATTGGAGGCAGATTTGGCACCAGAATACAAACGTTGGCGCACACAACATTGTGGCTCAACAACATGTCAGAACCAACTGAAACCCTCAGGGACTCTTGTTATCCAAATGAAACGTCCTGGTTGGCCGTTATTCTCCATCCCGACTCGACGGGCCTGAGGGCAGCGCACTAAATAATGTGGGTCAGAGCCACCGCTGCCGAGGAGCGTCTATCCTCATTAGCGTCAGCTACAGCAGCCTCCATCGTTTAAATACTCCGCAGTGACTCCACCCAGCAGCGGCAATACAGCATTTGGGTGGAAATGGGAGTTGAGAACATTTACATGGAGGGATGGTGCAAAATGATCACAAAAGTCACGGTTCGGATCGAATCTCAGATTTGAATCATGGATTTGAATCACGGATCGGATCGTTTTTCGGATCAGCAAAAAAAAAAAAAAAAAAAGAAGATAAATAGTACTTCATTTATGAAGTACTATTCATTTTGTAAATACTATTTATTTTGTAAATAAATAGTACTCCAGCTTTTATTGTGTGGTATTTTATTTTATTTATTTATTTTGTAGTACTCCAGTTTTTATTGTGTGGTATTTTATTTTATTTATTTATTTTGTAGTACTCCAGTTTTTTTTGTGTGGTATTTTATTTTCTTAATTTATTTTGTAAAGCGCTTTTTCCAGTAAATTAAAATAAAAATCAATTCAAAATGTCTAATGTAGCCGTGTAGGATTTAGTGTCTTCATTTATTTTGTAAAACACCTTTTCCCATAAAAAAATAAATACATCAATTCAATATGTCTAATACAGCCGTTTAGGATTTAGGAACACAACTTTTAAGTGCAATATATAATATAAGGCAGAAATCATTCTTATTTATACATGTTCACGTGTAAAATAACAAGGTATTAATGGCTTAAAGTTAAGTTTCTATAATCGAAACAGCAAAATTTTGCAATTTGACAGCGACTAATCAAAGGTGTACCCCGCCTTTCCCCCAGTCAGTTGGCAAAGGCTGCAGGATCACCAGCAACCCTAATGAGGACAAGCGCTCTATAAAAATGGATGGATGACAGTTAACAATGTTAAAAAAAAGGAGCTGCAAGAAGTACACGTGACAATAATTGTGTCAGAGCTGCACATTCACGCTTCCATGCCAGTCGGTTTAACCAACGTGTCAGGAAGCAAACATGGCCCATTTTCCCGTTGAGTTGCGGTGAGGCTGCCGTTTAAAAAGGCAGCGTCCTCGCTCGGATGGCCTTTGGCTGCCTCATCACAGCAGTTGAACGTTTGATAGCCGCTACACTGACTATCTTACATTTGTGAATATCGAGTACGATGCCGTTACCGCCGCAAATGCATTGAGGATGCGTTGCGCGAAAGATGCGACGACAACAATGAGTCTATTTTCATTAATGCCAGATGACTCATTGCTGTAATGAGATTGTGTCGCGCTACAACAAAAAGTGTCGTCCTCGGGGCGTGACCATCACACACAAGAAATTTGGCCTAGTGCAGCTGTGTTATTACTTTCGTGGTGAGCCATCAAACTCCGTCCACAGGCATTGACGAAAAGTCAACATTTACACAGTTTATCGTCACCCATCTGTCTAGTATTTGTGCTTTAATATGGCAGCAATTGGACAAAAGCTCAACGACAAGTTCATGTTTGAACGGCAACTGAAAATGGCCAACAGATGCCTGTCTGGTCTTCATGTTTGCTTACAAATGCGGTTTTCACAGGTGAAACAAGCACTGCATAATGTTAAAGCAATTATCAATCGAAAAGGCAACACCTGAGCAACTAGAAACAGCCATCGGTCACATGTTCCAATGCTTTTGCTCACTTGAAAAGTGGGCGGCTTCAAACAAAAAGGTGCTCTGTCTTGAGTTGTTTGACACTTCAAAATGTAAATACCACACAATAAAAGCTGGACATCATCTTTCATTTGTGTGGTCCTCAGGGTCATTTTGTGTTTTTTTATTGTTATCATTACTTTATTATTATTATTATTATATCGTTTTTAAATTATTTTTTATTTTATTATCATTATTATTTTTTAAATTTTGTTTTTCGTTTTTAAATTATTTTTTATTTGATTTTTTTTGTAGTTTTAGTATTTTGTTGACTTGTTTTTTATTTTTATGATTGTTTTTTACTAGACTTTATTTGTATGATAGTGTGCGGATCTCAATGTGGAGCACTTTGGAAATGCTTGTTTTTAAAATGTGCAATAGAAATAAAGCGGATTGGATTGGAATACTGAACTATTGATCCGAAACAAAGGAATTGACCTTGCTGTTGCAATACTATTGTCATATGATGACAATCACCTCAAAATATGTCTTAGTTTGGATTGCTTTATTTCCCCCCAGAATTTTTATACTCAAAAGCCTCCGACGTGAGGAGGTGCTGTACCCTTTTTAACCTTCCTGGTCCTGCAGCTGCACTGATTGATTTTTTTTTTGGGGGAGAGGGGGGGGCACTGCACGGACATTTTGATTCAGAGTAATGCATCACAATTCTGCTTGACTTTGCATCTCCGGATGATGAATGCTACTCTGCTACAAGTACTCAGATCCTCATCGCTCATATCGTAAACGACTGGCACAGACCGGTTCATTAGGTACACCTGCACTATCTAGTTGACATTGCACATGAATTATTGTGGTTGTTCTTTGCATTATACGTAGAGCTGTTTCTAATATTTTATCATGTAGCCACATAAAGTGACCAACATGTGAGCATTATTATATTTATATAGGTAGATTGTTCTCGTTGGCGTACCTAATGAAGTGACCTGCGAACATCTGATACAGCGGTGCTTAAGGGCCACGTTTGACTTTTTAGTTAGACAAGTTAAAATGTACATATATAATATTTTATTTTAACAGTAAAATAATCATTTTCATTTTAATTGTATCATTTCAAATAATTAATTTAAATATAAGTAACCAGTTGTTTAACAATTATTATTATTTTTTTTAAATCTGTATGCAAAATAATTCACACAACTATGAAGAATAAATGATTTATTCTCATGTTAAAAAGTTACTGTTAAGAATTATTTGACCAATTGCTCACCATGTGAATACAATATACAGTACATTTGTAAAAGTGTTAATTTTACTATTTTTTTTACATTTATTTTTTATAATAAATCAACCCACCAATTATTTAATGAGCTAAATTAATTTTAAAAAATACATAGGTACAATAATTCATATTAATTCCAAAAAACAAACAAATCATAATTTAATTCAATTCACAATTAATTAGTCAATTATTTAATAAAATAAATACAGAATATATGCCATTTTTAATTTGACCAGTATTTCTATTATAACTTAAAGAAACCAATTAAATCATTTACATATAAGATAAATGACTTAAAAAAATACGGTATCAATCTATGGGAATAATGGCTAAGCGAATGTACCAAATATTACAGGGCTCTTGATAATGTAAATGCTCAGTGGGATGGAATAAAGAATTGAGTGGGCCATACCTTCCTACCCCTGGCCTAATATGCGATATTTACAAATTAATCTACTACATTAAAATACTTTTTGCCTACATTCTGCATCAATATGTGCTGCTTTTGAAATGTGAAAATGTGTGAGTGCTGACACAGCCTCTCCAAACAACACGTGTGTGTGTGTGTGTGCGCGCGTGTGTTTGTGTGTGTGCATGTTGCAATCATCAACGGGTAAACAGCCGGTCGTCGGTCCTCCCACTCGGAGACTTTTAAAGCAACTGCCGGCTTGTACGTGTTTACTTATTCATCAAAAGGTGGAGGAGGGGAAGGAGGAGGAGGGGGGGAGCATGCAGTTAGTTTCTCCCCTTCCAGCAATTACTCTTGTCCCGCTGATGCAGGGGGGGAGTACGTCTCTTTAAAAATGCATGCATCCCCAACGCTACACTTTGGCTGTGATGGCCAAACAGTGGAAATAAATTACTCTGGATCACTGGATCTGTACCAAAACGTAATCGGCCTAAAAGCCAATGGTTTAAAATTTTGGTGTACTTTTGGAATAATTACACAGTAGGGCTCTGAGGTTTAGTGGTGCAAGCAAGGTGAAGCAAACATGGTGAAGCTACATTTAGTTGCTATGCTGCACACAAATGGATTAAACTGCCAATAGAAGTGAAGTTCGCACTGAGTGTAAATGCTTTTAAATCCAGGTTAAAAACTTTGCTTTAACATTTTTTAATACCCCCCCCCCCCCCTGATTAGAAATTACAGGAACCTACTTTTATTTCTGTACTTTATTTTCAAATGTTTTTAAAGTCTTCTCTTATTGTGTTTAAATGTTGCTCAATGTACGTTCTTTTAGTAATTTTGCTGTTGTTTGTAAATGCTTTAAGGTGTTGTCTTTCCTTGTGTACAAAACATTAAATTGCTTATATGAAATGTGCAATATAAGTAAAGCTGCCTTGCCTAGTGAGTGAGTGAGTAACAAGTTGTTTCTAACTTTACTGAAGTGAGAGCCAAAATTAAATATCCAAATCTATACGCAATCACTATCAATTGTTTTGCGTAATTCAAGCTAGCCAGTTAGCTAGCTACCTAGGAAATAGTAGCTTCGTTTCGGCCCAGCTAACTAACCAATGGACAAACAAATGAACACACAAATAAATTAAATAATTAGCCAACTAGTAGCAGCTTATTTTGTAATATTGTTACAAACCAACCAACCAGCCAGCCAATACAACAACAAAAAAAATCTACTTAACAACCAATCAAAAAAGTGCAATGGAATATGACTGCAAGCAATAAATAAATAAATAAATGCCACACCTAAAATGTTAAAACTTCTTCTTGAGTCCAGCCTAATTTTGCCATAAATCTGTTTGTATCTAACATACTAAGTAACTTGCAGCAAAACTAAATTGTTTTCCAGTTTGCCGCACTTTTTTTGTGTGTCTAATTCCGCATGTTGCGGGGAAAAATGAAAACGTGTTGTCCGCATGCACTCATGGAAGCCTGCTGTGTTTCATAAATAATTCATGAGGAGGTGGAGGAGGAGCTTCTTTGTCTGGGAAGACTACAATAAAGATATTTTATTTTATGAGAGCTGCTTTATGGTCCATCGCGGCTGCGGGATGACATCACCTGGGACGTGCCAATCATCCGTGAGTGTGGGCGAGGTGATTTGATGTCAAAGTGACATTCGGCTGTTTGTCATTGGAGACACTAATGGAAGGAAGAAGGGGTACTGGGTGGGGGTAAAAGAGGATTGAAGAAGTAGAGGAGAAGCAGACAGCAGTAAAAAAAAAAAAAAAAAGGTGTGATTGCTACTTTGGGAGCTTTGCACCGGGAAAAGTGAGAATAAGATGCGAGGGAAGATGTTGGTCTCCATGGCGACAAGCCCAGTAGTGGAAGAGCTCTCCATCTTGCTCGCTCACATTTGAGGATGACACCTCCTGCTTGACAACTACTCAGCAACCTTAAGCACCTTGGTGTGTTTTGAAAAGCAATAGGGTTCTTGAGAATGAAGGAATGTGCCAAAAATGGATGACAGGTGGCTTTATTTGGGCGTAAGAAATAAAAATAATAAATGAATTAAATTAATCTCTCTGTGTGTTTATACATTAAAGAAATGCTTATGGTATATAGCCCGGTAGGGTTCTAGGGTCAGCAGACTCAGGTCAATTAGTGGAGACACCAGATTGCAAAGCAAACATGGTGCATCATCATAAAGCTGTTATGCTGCACGCAAATGGAAAAAGCTGCCAATTGTTAATTCCATTTAACTCCAGGTTAAAAACGATGAATTTCCCTCCATACCTATGGTTCATGTCTTTAGGATGATTTCTTCAATGGATTTTTCCAAAATCATTTTCTTTGCGGTACGTTCTTTTAGTAAGTGAAATCCTTTTCATTTTTTTTAGCTTGCTTTTAAATGTCTTAAATTCTTTTACCTTTAAATGTTGTTTCGTAAACTATGTGAAGCAAACTGTGTTACCTTGTACATGAAATGTGCTATATAAATAAAGCTACATTGCCTTGCTAATATAGTTTAAAGGAAAATGTGTCTGGGGAAAGGAACTCATGTATATAGGTCAGATGGCAAGAATTGTACAAATCAACATTCCTGAGATTTGTGCCACTGGAAAAAAAATTACATTTGTACAAATTTACATTTACAAAAGTTTTTGATACCTACAGCTCCACCCTAAGAGTCAAAAGGCTTCTTGCACAAATGTGAAGTACAAAGCCCTGACATTTTTAGATAGACTTCAAAATCAATGTGGATGTGTTCATGTATCCATTCAGTAAAAAAATAAAAATAAAAAACGTAACTAAAAATCTTAGGGAAATGGGAGGACTGGCGAGTTTGCATATGAGATTGGATTATTCAAGTAGATTATTAAGAATAATAATTCCACATCTTTAGATTTTACTGATCCTCAGATTAAAACGGGAATGACATAAAAAAAAAACAAGGATAGGATTACAAATGCACAACAATGTCAAACATTATTTGGCACTCAAAATGATGACTTATTGTTGCTTTAAAAAGATATTTCTTATGAACATAGGATGAATACCACCATGATTACGCGCATGGAATGTTCATATTTTCAGTTGAATATTCTTGACAAAAATCATCTCTGAGGGGATTTTGGGGGGGGGGGGGGGGAACAAGATTAGAGCTGCCAAATGCGGCTTTTTGCTGTTTCACCCAACCCCCCCCACCCCCTTGCGCGTTATAAGAAGATTACAACGTGACATGCGACTGATGGGATAAATGCTTCTCTCTCTCTCACACACACACACACACACACACACACACACACACACACACACACACACACACACACACACACGCAAACGCGCACTCAAACACACACACAGTATTAATAAAAAAAAATTTAAAAAACGACCATCTTTTCAACTGAAAACTGCCAAAACCACACCGCATTGAATGATGGTAATTTTATCCAAGATGAGATTAAGGGCAACAAGAGCTGCAGCAAACGATTCTCTTTTATATACATTATCGTATTCGTAACGTTGCCATCTTTAAAACTGAAACCACGCCTGACTGAATGATGATAAAATTATGTTTCATTTTTCAGCAGGCAGATCAAAGGTGAGATCACCGACCGGACCACAATAGATCAGGATTTATGTTATGTCATGAACTCACAGAGCCACATTTCAATGCAGCGAATCACCTTTTGGCTTCACTGAATGTCTAAAAATAGAGCGCCACTATATCGAATTTATGCACCGTTTGACGGAAGAATTCCAAGGCTCGACTCGCGGTGTGCGAGGCGGCGATGAGCAAAAGCTTATCAGCTCCGCCTGCCAGCACCTTCTTCTTTTGATCAGGTAATATCCCGCTACCGCTCTTTCATCCTCCCGCCCCCGCCGTGTATTCCCGCCTTTCACCGCCACGGCCAAGATAATGAAACCTTACGGGACGCCCGCTGGCCTTCCGTGCCACCCCCGTGCCTTTAGCGGCGCAATTAAACGAAGTTAACTATCGTCTGCTGGGAAACGGGTTTGACTTATTTGCAGCCTTAAAATGTGTCAAAACAAGAACCCTATTGATTTTAAAGAGCCATTTCAGAAGCTCAGATATTGGACATACTTTTACGTACATTATTTTTTTTTTTTTTAAAGGGGAGAGCAAGTCAAAAAAATTCTTTACAATGTTTTATGCATCCCCACTAGTCTCAACAAGGCATTCACTCCCAGCCATTTTCACTGAAGCAACCCCCTTCGCTCTCGGCTGTTTTATTGGATTTTGACTGATTTTGCAAGGTCCACAGAATATTGTGTACTATTTCCATAAAAACATGGAACCTACCAAAAGAAAGATTAGAGACTCTTCTTTCATCAATAAGAAAAATAAAAATAAAAATAAAAAATAAATAGGGGGCGTTTCTGTTTTGCAGCAATTAGCATTAGACTATAGCTAAGTTTAATCATTATTCATAAACCTATTGAAAAGACTGGGAAAAAGAGTTTGTTGCAACATGGCCCTGGCTGATCTCTTATACTCTGCTGCCACCTGCTGCTTTTTTGTAATAACTACCATTGCTTTAAGCAACCTCTTCAGGTCAGAAGCTACATCAAAGCCTTTTGTATGTTCTAGCATTAAAAAAATATATATTTTTTTTTTAACGTATAAATATGTTTTTGGGAGTGAAAGACAACGTATTAAAAACATATTTATATGTTTTTGGGTTTGAATGAGTTAATATTAAGTTATGAATGAAGCAGCAAAATCCACCCATTTCTATCCCTCTGAGGGGGTGCCGGGCGGTCATTTTGCTGTCGAATGGAAATTACATCACAGTTGCTCAGGTGACGACATGTGACATTCGCAAGCTGAGCCATGATTGTGATCAACCCTAACCCTAACCCTAACCCTAACCTGTGGTTGCTAATTGTGTTGTTAATTGTAATGTCATTTTCAGTCAAAATGGCCGCCCCCGAAATGGATAAAAACAGGTGGATTTTGTTGCTTAATTCATATTCCACAAATGTAATATTAACCAGAATACTGTGTTTAGTCTAGTGGGGCTACTACATACAACATATTATTGTAAAGACATTTTTTGACTTTACTATGCCTTTATGGTCTTTTTTTTTTATTTTTTATAAAGAGAAATGTGAGGTCATGTTCTCAGAAACCTTTACTAGTCACAATACAAATACGAAAATACGAATACAGATTGCTTGTACACAAATATAGAGGTACTCTGACGTAAAAGTGCCTCATCTCTCTCGTTTTTCCAAGTGAATTGCTTGATTTTTATTTTATTTATTCTTGCTTTTATTTTTATATTTTATAAGACAGCGCTATTTTCTTTAACAAGTTAATCGAAAATGTTGCTTTTTTTTGGGGGGGGGGGGTGAAATGGATTAAAGTCTTACAAATTATAAACAAATTAAACTCAAAAGTCAAAATACCACTGCAGCAACAAAACAATCACTATCATATCAAGGCCAAAAGGTAAGCAGAGCTACATTGAGTTTTGTTGGCTGAGCAGATTAGTGTTCGCTAACCGCGTTAGCTTCTGCTAAGCAGCACTTACTTGATTGCTTGGAGAAGTTGCTTACGTCAGTCATTCCCAACCACTGTACCGTGCACATTAGTGTGTGTGTGTGTGTGTGCCGTGGGAAATTATCCATCCAACCATCCATTTTCTATAACGGCTTATCCTGTTCGAGGTCGCGGGTGAGCTGGAGTCTTTACGAACAGACTTTGGGGAAAAGGCGCTCTACACCTTTAATTGGTCGCTACACATATTCACTCTCACATTCACACCGTCACTGAAAGGGAGCGGAACTACACTGAAGTCAGCCATCGTGAATTGGTTAAATTATCCAATTTCACGTAAGAGTAATTGGTTCGGAAATGATTATAATGTGTCCTTGTTCATTTATCTGTGGCAGCGATGTAAGGCAGAACAATGAAATACTCTTCAGCTCGATGGCAGAAGGTACAATTAACCCGTGTATCCCCTTTGCTGCCTTTCATACAACAGAATAACTTTTGTGTTCAACTAAACAGGCCCAGATTTCAAATGAACTAAATTTGTGAGTAACACTGGTCTACGCCGTGGCAGCGGTGGGGGACTGGAGGGGGATATATGGATTTGGAAGATGTGTGCAGGTGTTGCTCTTGCCAATTAAAATGATCTTATCCATGATTATTTTATTATTTTTCGCCAGCAAGAATCCTATTGATTTTAAATACATTTTTAAAGACCTACCTGAAGTTATAGCTCAAAGAGGCCTGCATCATCTTTTCACCATTCAAAATGCTTTATATCTATCTTTTTTATTTTTTTACTTGCTTAACAAGATTATTATATATTTTTATTATCAGTTACAACTGCAAAGGTCCAGGAACATCTTAGGTCATAAGAAGAATCCTACTGACTTCCAAGTAAGCAAAGTTGCTAAATACCATGTTAAACATACAGTACTACATAAATGCAATTTTAATTTGCATTTTTAAATTCACATTCAAATGCTGTGCTGAAACTAATGCAACAAAATTTGGATGAATGACAATAAAGTCTACTGGACAAATATTTTTTTATGTCTTTACCTGTTGCCTGGTGCCGTGGGTGCTGTTGTTGCTGCTGGTCAACATGAGTCCTTCAGTTAAGAATGAGGACCAAATACCTGAAAACAAACAGTACAGCAATCTGTTCAGTCTTTCTTTAGCTAAGTTGCTAAATACTCAGTAAGGCAAAGTACTGCTTTCACAAAATGGAGACTTGTTTGCGTCCATTAACCCTATAACGCCAAACGTATCATATTAAATACATGACATTTTGAGCCATCTATTTCATGAGTATAATATTTTTTATCCCATTAAAACCCTGACGTATATGATCTGACACATGCATTGCACTAATAATCCATTAGAGGGCAGTATCACCCAGCTGATGGCTTTTCCAGCAACCTTGCAATTTAGAAAAGAGAAACACCTATACTTTTTAATAGTGGGAAATGTTCTTTCTGATTTTTGTCAAAATTAATGTTTGAGATGTCTGTTTAGTATTATAGTTTTGACAGTTATAAATGCACAGATTTAAAGCATTGTGGCTATGTATCAAATAAAACACAAATCAAAAGTCATATGTGGAAGTTGATTTTCAAAATGTTTTGGGGGGTTTGTTCAAAAGTGCCAATAAATACTTTATTTACAAATAGTGATAGACTGATATGTTTTTTCCAGCACCGATACCAATATCTATTATTAGCAGGCAAGGAGGCCGATAACAGATATTTGGAGCCGATATTTTTTTGCCGTGAAATAAAAAATATATATTAGACCTAAAAAAAATAAACATGTTTGTTAAAACAACTTTTCAAATTTTCTACATGTTTAATATTTTATTTTAATTTAAACATACAGCAAACAGACAGCTTTGTTTTCTAATAAAAAAGTAAATATTTTTCTATAGTTTTCCCAAATTTTATACTTTCACTTATTTTCGTTTTAATTTTAACAAAAGCAAAAAGCAGCATCTATTATGAAGTGAAATTTAAATAAATAAATACATACATAAAACGATCCAAGAAATGAACCCACTTTTAAATTGATATCTGAAGCTGGTATTGCTCCGTGCTTAGCAAACATAGCAAATGTTGGCTTCTCGTCAGAGTTCGCCAAAGGGTTCAAAAGATGTTCGTAAACAGTGAAAATGTGCCGAAACATGTTCAAAAAACCAAACTGTTTTTGTGCCAAGTAAAATCTGTCTGTGAACATCTTTGCCACCTTTTGCAACATTTTACGAACCCTGAAGAAAACACAAAATTCGCTACGTTCGCAAACATTCGCCGCTCAGAGAGATACCAACTTTATCAGCCTTCACACTTGTAAAAATGGCCGATGCCAATATTCATCAAAATGTTAAATAACAGCACCAATTATCTGCCTGGTCGATAATCGGTCTATCCCTATTTACAAATAATCCAAATTTTCTCTCATATATTTCTCTCATATATTAAACTGAACTTGGTTGGTAAATCTAACAAATTAGACTAGGCAAGTACTGCTAAATTTGGTATTGCTTCGTTTGTCCATTCAACATCTGACTCCATTGAGACTTTACACAAACCATGAGCACATTACCACCATTTGCACTGCATAATTTAGTATTGTTTAGTATAGCAGCACCACTATTTCATTGTACCTGCACCATACAATGACAATAAAGGCTTTATATTCTATTCTGCAAAGCTCCTGAGTTGAAAGTGTGCAGCTATAAGTTGTGACTGCATGACTTCACTTATCACAAGTAAATGACTTAACTCCACTTGAAATTCAGTAGTAACTCAAGACTTTGATTTTAAACTTGAACATTAAAACTCAAAACTTACTTATCCCACTGCTGGAACAGGTAAACACATGGTAAAAACATGGCTTATGACTAACACATGCTGAAGATTAGCAGCAATTCACAGAAATTCCCCCAACGTACCTTTCAGCGCCGGTAATGATGCTTGGCTGTCAATCAAGATGCGGAGGAGGATGCTCTCGGGCGGTCCTGATGCTGCGGCGGCATGTCAGCTCCCGAGACGCACACGTAGCGTGATTATCGCTCCTTCTCCGCCCGACGTGGTGGCTGAAGAAGTGAGCTCAAGTCTGACAGAAGTTGGAGGAAGAGGAGGGGCGTAGATAAAAAAGAAAAAAGGTGGTCTCACCTGAACGACGGGGATGAAGAGGAGGAAGAGGAGGGTGGGTGAAGGAGAAAGTGAAGCTCTCCTCTCTGGCTGCGATGACGCTACATCTGCTCGTCCTAATCATCCTCCTCCCTCGCTTCATCCTGGGCTTTCATCCTCTCTCTCTCTCCCCCTCCCCCTCGCTCTCCCTCTCTCTCTCTCGTCCTCCGCCACAAGGTGTCACAAACAGAGTGTGTCTGCACCAAATGCCTCATTGGCTCGTCTCCTGCTGTCTATATGTGCGCGTGTATGTGTGTGCGTTGCATCACACAGCAGCTGTGCATCCACGATGACTTAGCATGACACCTCCCTCTATCTTGCACCTCACGAACCCACAACCAAGAACAGATCAATATACTTAGGTTTGTCGTCTACAAAAAAAATCTGCCCAAATTTTTTTGCATACCTCCTTTACATTAGCTCTCATGGAATCTCTTGATCTAACTTTGGCATGCGATGATCTTAATAGGATGCATGAAAAAGTCTCAAGGACCCATGGCAGAAATTGAAAAGGAAGTCATCCATATTGGTTTGAAACAGCCATTACGCACTCAGTGAGAAAAAAAAAAAAGTGGCCCTGATACAAGTTTCACTGATGGACACATAATTAATTGGACGCGTCTATCATAACGAAAAGTCAGAAAGACCAAAATAAACAGGAAGTCGGCCATTTTGGTTTGAAGCAGCCATTCCTCAATAACACAGGTGTCACGCGAGTCCGCTTCCGCAGAGCTTGCTGATGAGCTTAAATATGAATCAGCTGTGATGAACGTGGGAAACCTCTAAAACATGCAGGACTCGGGCCCTCGAGGACCGTTTTTTGACACCACTGCTCAATCAGTTGCAATCCGTGGAAGGTAAGAAAAAAAATAAAAGAAGCCCCCGAATACCAGTTTCAGTGATGGACACAAAATAGCATGGACATTTCTATCTCAACAGGTCACACAAAACTGTCTCATGGACGTATGCGGCAAACTGAACAGGGAGTCAGCCATTTTGTTATGAACCAGTAATTTCATACTCAATCACACTCCTTGGAAAATTAGGAAAAAAAGGAGCCCCTGACACCAATTTCAGTGATCAAAACAAAATTAGATGCACGTCCATTATAACATTACGCAAAAAAAATAAAATAAAAAATCTCAAGAACCCGTGCTTGAAAATGAGCAGGAAATGGGCCATTTTGTTTTCAAACAGTCATTTGAATGTATTTCAGTGCCACCCCTACAAGAAAATTTGCCCAAATGACCCTAAATTGGAAGCAGGTACCCACAACAGAGACAACGCTAAATTGTGAAGATTTTTTTTTTCACTTCTGCCGTCTGATGAGCAAAGTATGACATCACATTTTGATCTTTTTCAGGAATAACGATGAAATGGGAAGGTGTAAAGGACCGTTCAGAAACTCTAAAGTGCATCACAAGTCACAACCTGTTGAATTTGGGACGCCATTCTCAGGTTGCTCTCATTTTTTTATGAAAAGCGTTTGTTCTCTATTTAGGAGCCACATTGTACTTTAAATCACATTAAGTATGGAAATTAGTTTGTTTGTATAGTAAGACCAAAAAAAAAAAAAGTAAAATGACACCACCTATGAATATATGTAATAAAGTGCCTGCAGAGCAATACTGTCCCCCCCTTGATAACTTGTCGCTGTCTCCTAGCGTCGTGTTCTCCTGCTGGAGACGTGTCTCTTTATATACGCGTGACAGGTGATGGGCAGCAGCAAGCGCATAACGCTGATTATGACGGCAACATGTCCATGCAAAGCCAAACACAAGCTGCCTCGCGTTGGAGTAAACAGACTGTAAGTGAGCTCGCTACCTTGTTTTTTGACATCAACATGCACAAAAGCCATAAAGAAATAAAATAAATGCAGATTTATCAGATAACGTGAGCTAGGTATACAACTAATTTGAATTCAATTAAGAAGAGTTATTTTGGATTAAATACATTGTAACTGCCAATATGAGATTTGCTTTATTTCGCATGAAACCACACAAGCTTTGGATTGGAACAATGTTCTTTTTTGGGTCATAATTTATGTACATAAGAGCCTTAATAAATTAAAATTGCAAAACAATTTAACGGGCTGGCTCAGACACATTTTCGAAAATAGGCACCTAACAAAAGATTGACTGTACTTAGCTGTTTAATTTCACACTTAATGGCTGGCTAGGCACTCCAGGGAGCAACTATTTGTAAACAAGCAATTAAAAAGTCAATTTTATGTAATGTTGTCTTTAAAAAAAATAATAAGGTCAAGACTCATGGTAGACTGGGCAGAACTAATAAGTTGAAGGCGCATACAACAACACGGACCTTCAGAAGTCAGAGTTTACGGGCTGGCTTAATGCTCGTAAAATTGACACTTTCACTTTTAAAGCATGCAAGCAGTTTGCCGTTAAAATGTTTGCATTGTTTGAAATAAAAGGCAACTTCTGTAGATGATGAATATTGCAGGCAGTTAAAAAAAAGTGCAGAGTAAACATTCAATGTCTGTAAAGTGCGTCCCGTGAGGCGGATAACAACCTTACTAATCAATCATTAAACACACATGCTGCGGCATTTAAACACAATAAACATGGAGGTGAAGTAGCAGTCAAAGTGGTTTTAAATGTCAGAAACTAAACAGTAAAAAGCTCTCATCAATTGCATATGAGTGAATAAACATCTCCCAGAAAGAGACATCTCTTAGCCATCAGGATAAAATAATTCCAGACATTCGTTAATTAATTTAATTTTAAATGTATTTATTTCAATATTACTGTACGGCAACACAGAAGAAATAAAGTCAAACAGTAGTTAACTTAGTGATACTTAGTGACTTTTTATTATTATCTTGCTCTCCACAAATACTTCATATATAAAAAACCCTAATACCTAAAACTAATCTTAAGCATTTATGAAAAAATTAAAACAGACAAACCTGCTCTAAAAACCGATTCAAACCAACTGAATATAAAACAAAAACAAAAGTCAAAACTTATTAAAAACTAGGGGTTGGAGTCATTGACTGTCTCACGATTCGATTTGATTCAGATTTTTGGGTCTGATTCGATTCAGAACGATTTTTGATTCTAAATGATTTGGTTGACAATTACCTCTGCTGCAATTTATAGATGTACAAAGAATCGTCACGATCTACTCCAGTCTGACTCGCTAATGCTAATTAGCGCGCTACTCGTGGCACTTTTATCACTCAAAAGAACGGCTATTCATACAAAACGCTTCAGGAATGTTTACAGGGAAGCATCTTAACATTACTCACCGGCATATGCTCTTCCTACGCTGCAAAAAAACCCATAACTTGATTGTGACTTTTTCCTTCTACTTTCCAATGTAGCTACAACTTACAACGCGTGGAACCACACTGCCCCTAAGTTGCAAAATCGGGTACAACATGAACAGCGCTCCCAATAAAAGGCACACACAAACAAGGGCAAGGATTCTAAGGCTTAACGTAAACCCGGCTTCTTTTGCTAACCAAAAGAGTAGCACCTAATCACCTTGCGGAATCTTGAAAAATGAATTCCCTGCGCGTGCTATGACGGCAAAATCGGCAGCCATGGCGGCCTTCACGAGCGAATCGAGAGCTGTGACGTGTTATTCCGCCAAGACGAGCGGTTAATATTTCATAGGCCTTAATTTGGAAGTTTGCATGCGCACGAGCCGTGTAGCCGCCGCTCGCTGAATGCTAACCAGGCGAGTCCTGGCGGAGGACGGCCCGAGGTCACACCCTCTCAAATGAAAGTGATGGCATTCCTTCCAATTAACTTGTCAATAGCAACACAAAGCCATTTTTAAACAGCCCACAACATATTTATGTCTGCGCAGTATAAAAGGACAGAATACAGGTAGTATGTGTAAAAAATATATATATAATTTTTAAGTTGCAATACCCACACTTTTCCCAATGAAAGGTTGAACAAAACCTACTGTACTGATTTTGGTTGGTGGTTAGCGCATGTTTACTTCCAGAATGTGAAGAAGAACAATTTAATAAAAATAGTCGCATTGTGGTCTTAGAAGTGGAGCTGTTTTGGATACTCCAAATCGCATGGCAAAGTATCTCGACAGGCTCTTGCCTGCTAATCAACCATAGGCGTCCACTTATCCTTATTGTCAAAAGACTCAAGTAGTGGCATAAAATTGCCGCAGGTTAAGAGGAGGCCGTGCTCGTGTGAGTGCTCATTTGCATATGAATGACACTGGTTTGTGTTCTGCTGGCTATTTAAAGCTGAACACGTAACCAGGGAAGCCTTTTGTATATTATTTGTACAAACAATAACATTGCATGGAAATAATATTATGCAAATTTCAACACAGTGGGACTAATAAAGGTTATCTTCTGTCTATTATACAATGTTACCGCACATGAAAGCTGAGCAGCATTTCTCAGGAATGGAGACGGCCGCCATTTGATTTCCATTCAAATGAGACGTTAAAAAAGGGGGAAATTGGATTTCTTTCATTTGACACAGAATTGCGCCGCCGGCAGATGTGTCACATCCTTCTGTTAATATCCAACACGTGCCGAAAGCCTTTACAACAGACATTTTGAAATGACAGAGGGAAACTTACAGCTTATACTGACACCACACACAAAACCATCTCAACTCGAAGCGCACTGGCTTAAAAACACCAACCGTCGCTCACCATCGGCGCCCAACTAAATCCTTTAAATCCTCATTCACACCAGCTTTGAGGCCGATAAGCGCCAACTCCACCGCTGCAACGCCTCGCGGCGCTTTAAAAACGTGGCAAAAATAAGTCGTTTGTTCACATTGTAAAAGATGACAATTCGGGTTTTTAAACAGTGTCAAATCGTAAAACCTAACATTAGGCAACAATGCATTTAACGAGGAGGAAATTGACAGTAAACTACTCATTTGTTGAAAATGTGAAGTTTTTACTTTGTCCACACTTAACGGTCAACAATGGACATGTTTTTTTTTTCTTTTTTCAACATGTTTCACTAGTTCTGGTATCTAATGCAATTTAAAGGGGAAGTCAAGGCAAAACAAAATCCACCCATTTTACCCATCACAGGGGGCGGCCATTTTTTCAATTGCTGTCAAGTGGAAATTACATCACAGTCCAGCAACAAACCTGTTACATAACTGGACTGTCATTAGGACCCTCGTAGTTAAAGCCTGTGGGCAGCCATCTTACATTGCCACTTTCACTAGTGACAACCTTAATATTTTCACTGAAAACACTGTTGTTACCAGCGCGTGTCTTACATCAGGATCCCTTTACGGAGTAATTATCTCAATTTCGTGAATTGTAACTCACAGAGTTTAGGTTTACATTTCGCAGCAATTTTTTTTCTTGATGGGCTTTACTTTCACTTGACTGTTGATGGCTCTGACAACATGATGCAGATGAAGACCTAGAGATACACCTTGCAGAGAAAATGACAAATATTTTTCTTATGCAATGAAATGTACATGTACTGCTTCCCCCAGACTTATTGGTACAACTGAATGTCATAAACGGTGGCATTTTCGCTGTAGAGGAAGAAAATAATGTAAAAAATGCCGCAGAGAAATCAATGTATTCGTTCATTCATTATGTTAGTCATGTGGGTGGCAACGTAAGATGGCCGCCAGTAGTGTAGCATCACTTCTCCCAACGGAGACTAGAGTATATGGCATTGACAGTCCAGTGACAGTCATATATAAAATGTGTCGTAGAAATGGGAACAAGTGGATACACGGGTTCATTGAACCTTCTGCCATCATCTCCAGAAAAAAAAAAAGAAACTTCTGCCATCATTTAATTTTTAACAGTAAAGCCAATATCTGTAACCAATGTAGACAGATGAATGATACAAAATTATTTTTGTAAATAAAAAAAATTATTGACAGACTAGTTAGATGAAATTGGACAATTTCCTACGGCACACCTGACGATCTCTTATGGCGCACTAATGTACTGCGGCACAGAGGTTAGGAACCGCTGCCCCAATAAAAGAAAAGTGCTAGAAAACGTGAGTGACAGCATAACAGACGTAAACAACGTCGTAAACAGACGTAAACATTGAATCAGACAGTACTTATTGGCACATCCTTTGGCAGTTTTATTTTTGAAATGCAACTTTTCAACATATATTCATTCCATTCCATTGTTACTTGTAATGTGATGGCGGTGTGGCTAAATATCAGCCTCATATGTTCAACGGTTTAAGCACAAGATGACTAAATCTGAGTCGTACTAATTGTAGTAAGGATCGCTGTGTGAAAGAGGCTTCATAAAAGATCATTAGCAGGGTTTAGTAGTCATATCAAAACACTGATGACCAGCAAATAAATAACAGTTACGTTTTTTCTCCCAAGCTCTTTCCATTATTCTTGAGACAAAGTTCCAAAATGAAAAAGCCGGCAGCCCGTGGACAGAAAATCTATCAGGTCCACACTGCGTGTATCCTTTGCTCAAGTTCCTCTCCGTGTTTCTGCAGCTTTTAAATCCACTGAGTTTCAGTTTCCCAAGATTGCGAAACATCCTGAGCTCATTCACATTCATGTCTCGTACTTCCAAAGATGAAGCTTCAGGGGACTTCAAATTCTCCCAAGTAGAAGCTTCCACATACAAATCAAAAAAGACAGAAGCGGTCCTCACCTCTAATTTCGGGGCTCGCTAGGGACGGGAGTGGCTTACTTGGCGCCCGAGTCTGCGTCGGGCCTCATGCTGAAGGGCTCCAGACGCTCGCTCTCCGGCAGCATGTTGTTGAGGCGCTCCATCAGCGGCACCGTCTGGTCGATGCCCATCTGGATGCGGCGCAGGATCATGGACATCTCATTGACCTTCTGGATCTGCTCGGCGTACTTGGCGTAGCGCTTCTGGCGCTCCTGCATGATACTGAACAGGGTCTCCACCGAGAGGTCCATCTGGAGTGCAACCACAAAGCCGGACCATTTAGAACATATTGCGCTTTATGAGCATGTCACTCGACGAATGCCGCGTGACGCGATGGGTGACCGTAGTGATTCACAACTTGAGTGAGAGAGGATGAAAAGCTCTTCCGGTAGATGACAGAATAACCCTTTGTAACCTTCTGCTGGCATCTATAAAATAGAATAATAGCTTTGCATTCAACAAAACATGTAAATAAATTTGCAAATAAATTAAATAAAAGATCGTCTTCATTTCAGTAGATTCACATTTTGTGACATTTTTTTCAGGTGGTGTGCTGTGAGATTTTTCTGTTATTGGTCTTGGCTCATCCATCCATCCTTCCATTTTCTTTACCGCTTGTCCTCACAAGGGTCGCGGGGGTTGCTGGAGCTTATCCCAGCTGGCTTCGGGCAGTAGGCGGGGTACACCCTGAACTGGTTGCCAGTCAATTGCAGGGTCTTGGCTCAATAAAGGTTCAATAAAACTTATATAGACAACCCCAATGTTTTCTCACATTCTTATAAGCAGGTGGATGAAAGCACAATTACTCCATCTAGTGGAGTAATTGGCAAGTAACCGTTTTGTCAACATGACAATTGATTGATTTTTTTTTTTTTTTAATCTATACCTCCATTCCACAATGAACCTGCCTATTTGCAGTTCACAATTTTTTGGTGTGTGCACTTTTTCCCCGAAGGAGATCAATCTCCTCAGCAGCTTTTGTACTCTTTCTATAATCCTCTAAGATATTATATTATACTAGTGCACTAAGGCAAAGATGTTGAAAATGTTTTATTATCGTGGGATAAGCCCCTTGAGATGTAAAATGTCGTTTACGAGGGGGTCACACACACACAAAATAAATAAAACACAGGGGGGAAAAAAGACAAACATATAGAATACAATAACACTTAAGTGAGACAACATTAATCTCAACACAACAAAGTTCTAATTATTTCACAATAATAAAGTTAAAAAAATAGAGCATGACAATACATTGTTGAAAACATTGACAATTGTTTTTTAAATAATTAAACAAGATATTTTTTAAAATATGGAGCGAAGAATAGACAGTTACCTCCAGAATTATTGGTACACCGTTAAGATGTGTTAAAAGCCCTAAAATAAAGCAAGTTTTATTGCAGAAGCAGATCCTCATACTGAAAATTGTAGTGAAAAATGAATTGATGTAAGATAAATGATTTCTTAATGTGAGATTGTTTTCCCACTGAATTTATGTACTTGAATTAAATGTTGGATTGGCTTTTCCTTCCCCCCAATTATGTTCCTATATCATTTAGAACTGAATTTATTAGAAGCTAAATACACATCCAATCAGGGACACCGAGGTCACTGTATGAAAAGCGCTGTATTAATAAAGTGTGATTGATTTGATTGACTACTGTTATGAAAGAAAAGCATCAGTTTAAGCTATTGTGAACATTTGAGCCATTACATGTTTGTTACGTGAACTGCCTAACTTGGGCTTTTAGTTCGGGTATGCTGGTATGGCTCACCTCTTTGATGCGCTTGACTAAAGCGTTCTGGTCAAAGGAGACGGCCTCAGCGCACTGGTGCAGGTGGTCCTGGTAGCGGGTGCACAGCTGTAGCACCTGCACGGGATCCAGCCTCTCCAGACACACGCTGCTGGGGGACGTCTGGCCGCTCAGCACTCCTACCGAGGGAGCGAAGAATGTGTTGGAACAACAAAATTAGGGTCAACAAGGCTGATCTGGTAGTTACTTGCATTTTTTTTTTCATGATCATTCTTTGAGAATTAAGGTGCTGGAATCAATAACAGGGGCTACAGCTTGAATCTACAAAAAGACACACACCTTTCAAGAGGGGCTGGAAGGTGGGGATCTCTTGGAGTTTAATGACATCAGGGTCACTGTGGATGTTTCTCATGGACTGAGTCCCCTGCGCCACCACCACAATGTCGTCCATCTTCGCCTTCTGCTTGGCGGGAGAGGGGACCACTGCAAAGACAAGTGTTTTCATTTATTACCCATCTATACAAAATTGAAGTCACGTTTTAAGCGACTGCCCGAACCAGATATTGACCACTGGGGTCTAACTATACAAATAGTTCAGAGTCTTCCATTGGATAATTCATGTTATGTTCTCACTACAAGGTTTATAGCATAGGTAAATGTGTTAAAACACACACACACACATATCTACTGGTTCATGAAAGCAAAATTAAAATTTTATACGATTAAAGGTTAGGAAAGACAGATGCTCTCAAATTATGTATTCCAACAAAGCATGCGTGCTTGCTACACAACAGTGTTCCTTCTATTCTATTTTTATGTAATAAAGTTATTAACTTCTTCCACCATGTCAGACGAGTTGTGCATTGGTTTATTGATCCTGGTACGTCGGACACGATACTACTGCCGCATAGCATCACTCTGCCAACAACAGTTTTCATGTCTTGAAAATGCCACGTTAACATTACAAAACAAGAATGTGAAGGGCATGAGGGATTGGCTAAATAATTTAACTAAAATGTGACGAAACGAGAGGAAAATGACTAGTGAACGCCATGGTTGGACTACACAAGACAATACAAACTTCATAACACACAACACAATTAAGGAGCGTGAAATGCTTACCTGTCGAACTGTAGTCGGAGTGTTTGTGCTCCGTATCTCCGCTTTGCTCGGCGCCCATGATGCTAACTTCCCCTGCTAACGTTAGCGGTTAGCTCACCAAAGCTAATTGACGGCTCAAAAATGTTGACAAATTTAACGATACACAACCAAGTGCGACTTGCAGAGGGCCCCGGAACACCCTCTCTACTACTACCCGAATACAAATGCTTGACTGACAATTCCGCATGCAATGAAATCAAAATTAGCTTAGTCTGCTATCTAAAAACAAAGCTAAGCGGCTACTTTCTAACCAACCAAACATTTGGTGTGAATATATAGCCTTGCGTACATCTCGGTTGTGTGAAACTTTTTGTTTAGTTTCATTTAGCTTAGTGGGTCTTTACGTGACATTTGAAGGTGGAAGTCATTTCAAGCCGAAAGACACTTCCGTAAATATTAGTCACGTGGTAAATGACGTAACCATCAGGACAATGACCATTTTTTTGATAGCCCTTAGTGCTGCTTTTTGGAACGATTTGAAAATTATTTTGTGTGAATCAAAACACAAGATTATATTGAATGGTAAAACATTACACATATTACCCTTTTTTAATCCAAGAACAAAAAAATGGCAACTTTGGTTAATTTGTATGTTTTATTGGGAAAATTGTATATCCATAAATGTAAATTTATGAACTTGAAACCTTATGAAACCTTTATTAAAATTACTTTAGATTGAAATTGACAATTTTAAATCTCTTAAATTTGTAACGATGATTAATATTCATGCAGAATTATAAAAAAAAAAAACCTCTTGGGAGCTACCTGAATTGTGCCCCCCGCGTTTTAAATTTGGATTTTATTGTACAATGTGAGTCGTTTAAATTGTATTGACTGGTATTTGTATTATTTTTCTGTGTTCAATAAATGTTATTAAAAAAATACTACATAGTAGTTGAACAAATCCTTTATTGACTGTAAAAGAACAAAAACCTAACAATAAGCATTAGGTGCAAACTGCACAATGTTACAAAGAGGCCACGCGAGGCCAACAGAAGCAAAAACTATGGCACTGGAAACAAGCGACTACATTAAATAGCTCAAGTAGCCTAACATCACAAAAATATAATTGAAACTTGGGAACACACTGCCACACATTTCACTGAGGGCAAACAGCTATTTGGAGTATAAATAAAACGCATCCTCGACCACTTGTGTTTCTAAAACAGATACATTTAAACACAAAATCCAGAGGAGGATGAACTGTTTCTTTTTAAGTGGAAAACATTGAAACCGATGGAAGTTACAAGGAGCTACTTTGCAAGCGTTCCCTCTGCCCTTGGCCCTCGGCAGGGGTTCCGCCATCGTCCTCCCGGTCAGGGAAGGGAGTCAGGTCCAACGTCAGCATGCGACTGAACATACAGCCGTCAAACTGTGGGGAAAACAAACAAACTAACAAACAAAAGACCTTGGTCCTAAACGAGTCAATTGGTAAATGAAAGGTGGGCAACGTATAACCCGATGAGTTCTTTTATCCACCAAGCATTTCCATTTTTAAGTCCTGGATTTGTTGCCGAAACTTTCATTTGAGCTTCTTCTCCCCCCAAAATTGGTTATGATAATTAAAATTCGTATTAATTTATTTAAAATAATTTAGTATTTGATTTATTGTCATACGAAATAATTAAAATTGCATTTTTTTCATATTCATTCATTCGTCTGTTAAATAAAATAAAAACAATTTATGCAATTATTTCAACATATAAATCTTTATTTTTTATTTTTTATAAACTATCAAATATTTGTTAACTATTAGCATCTAATACATTTAAAAAATGTGAAATATTCTTTGTTAAAACAAACTGTTTTACAGAATTTATGTGTTACATTTTAACTTTTTTTATTTATTTTATCTGAAAGTAACCGGCCCACCTGTGCATGTTAAAAATCAAATGTGGTCCTTGAGTACAAACAAATTGTCATGTCATGTTCTTACATCCGGGTAAACTCCCAACAGTGCGTCGGCCTTGCAGAAAAATTCATCCTTCAGGGAGATGACGATGACCTGCATTTTCTCTCTGGATTCCTCTCTCAGGAAGCTGGTCACCTGGAAGTGCAAAATGTACGACTTGGATTCAGCAGGGTTGTCATTACAGTAGTTGGCTTTTAGGCTGCTATAACCAGTGTTGCGACAATGACCATGAAAATGTAATTTAGCTACTTTATTGATTGCTTGCAATAAGTTGGTTAGGATGGGCTGCAGGTCACTAGTGACCCTATTGAGGACACGTGCTACAGAAAACGGAAGGATGGAAACATCTCTAGTATGCATAAGCAGCAAAGAATTTGATATTCAGGGGAATTATGTCACCTTACAAAAAATTAGCCCACTTATTGTCAAGAATCTTACCTTCCCGATGTTGGTGTTGTCCAGGGCAGCATCCACCTCATCCAAAATCAAAAAGGGAGCGGGACGGAAACTGAGGAGGGAGAACTACATTTATTTTTTTCCTGAAGCCTTATTTTAGAACAGGTGTAGGCAAAAATGTTGAGTTCAAGGGTCATCTGATTTTGAAAGAGGGATGAGACAGGTCATTTATAAATTACGTATTTAAAAAGAAAAGTTACTTTGCCCATCCCTGTTTTTATAACTTTGCAAACCTTTTATCTCGCTTTGACTGCCCATTTTAATTTTTGAGTCAATGATGCTACCTGTAGATGGCAAAAACCAAAGCCAGAGAAGCAATGGCCTTTTCTCCGCCTGACAGATTTTCCATGGAGACAAAGCGCTTCCCAGGAGCCACACAGCTGTAGTTGATGCCACCGAGATATGGCTCCTCCGGATTGTCAGCAGACAGAATGGCCTGGGGCACATTTCAAATCTTATGATGTCATCATTTGGCAGTGTCTCAACCTTGGGGACGCCAAGCGGTCTCTTCACCTGGGCGCTCTTGTTGCAGCATATTCTCTTGTAGATGCTGTCAATGACAGCAGACATGTGATCAAAGCACTGGCTGAAAAGACGGTAGCGCTTAGTTTTGACTTCTTCAAACTCTTGTTGGCACTTCCTGGTGGCGAAGGTGCAGGCTTTGAAAGCTGAGTCGAGAAGTAGGCACACCAGAGTTTCACTTAATGTGGGTGGGTCCGATCGCAGCCCCGACAAAAGAATGAAAAAAATCCCAACAATACCGTCTGTCATATCTTGTAGCCTATCCTTCACCTCCCTCAGCTTTTCCTCAGCTTTTAAGTTGGGCGTGGCTGTGCATTTTAACTCTTCCTCTACGGCGTGAAGGGACTCCTTCAGCCTCTCCAGAAACTTGTCAGCGTCTTCTAGAGGCACGTTCTGCAAACACACACACACATGCGCACAATGTTAACACTAACAGGCCAGCAGTTTTTCTCAAATGCTTAAACACAAAAGCCAATCGTCTAAACCAAATGACCAGTTGTCTAAACGTGTAATAATTGTAGCCCTCATTTGCCAATATCATAAACACATTTCACACAAAGACACAATTCACAAAACACAATCCTCCCTTCTCCTAAATCTAAACACGTTCTGCCTTGTTGAAACAAGTTGCTCACGTTCTCAAATGAAAGCTCATGTGATGCAAAATGTTTGCCACAGTCAGCAATATTTGAACACAATGAACACACCTTGGCGTCATTCATTACACACGACGACTCAAAATGGAAGACTCTTGTTGCTAATGATGTGACCACAAGCAAGTTCAGAGTGCATGGTTTGCTGGAGATTCCAAATAAACAATGGATGAAGGCAGAATCAGGGGAAGAGGAATTCGAGTCAGAGGAGGGAGAGGAGCTGGCCATGGAAGAAGAGGAGAGCAAAACAACCTCGCACCACGGTTACGGACAAGTCCGTCGGCATGCTGTCCTTGGGTTTTACAACACCTGTCTCCTCATCTTCCTAGAGGAGCTAAGAGACATCCTCCTGAAGCATCACCATCCTGGGCCCGGACATCTTGTTTATGTCATCATTTGGGACATTGTCCGCTTCCCAAAAAACAAACCAAAAAGTAGCCAGATTCTAAACATCTGTCTGTCACCCTGCTTCCATTTCCTGAACCTTTTAGAGGAGTTCTTCTCATCCTGACGATGGAAAGGTTTACAACAGACAACCATACACCAGAGAGAGCCTCCTAAGGGCAATGGAGCTGGCCTGTGTTGACATCCCAGTGGAGGCCTTCCAAGGATAGATTGCCTGAAACAGCGCCCCCTAGCTAACTCTGGCTAGGAAAGCACTATGTACGTGAACCTCACCCTGACAACTCATTTTACAATTGTTCTCAAATGCTTTTTCTAAATGCAATTTTCTAAAGCTACTTAATCGCAGCCACACCTTCTCACTTCAAAACTCAAACTTTCACACCAAGAGAGCAGCTCAAATCTTTCAGAAATGTAAACACTATACACATCCATCAATGTTCAATTTCAAG